>NC_049982.1:6842849-6880866 GCF_000003815.2 Branchiostoma floridae
AGAGTACCCCGGTTAGGCCTACGCCACATTTCCAAACCGGGGCCCGACCGGGGGAGCGAAAAGTACGATATAAAAGACACCAAACTACAGAAGACGTAGCGAGAATAGTCGTGGGCATTATTTGTGTATACATTCCTATTGTTCGCTTCCACAAACAGCCCGGCCGGGCCCCGGGTTGGAAATGTGACGTTAGCCTTAGCCTTACACATCCTCGCACATGTATGGTCTACCTCAAAAGGTATGAGGTCAGGGGAGAAGGTCATGACTCACAAACCTACGGTAGCCTACTTTGCTGCTTGTTTTTTCACAGACTATTTCTTGCCATTTGTCGTTCATACGGGAAGTTTGATCGACGCTTTATTCGCTAGTGACCTCACCAAAGCAATTTTCAGCGATATCTACAGTAGGTACGGGAACTGCGTTTGGCTTCACCTGTGCGTGGATCCGAGGTTGAACTTGATCGGCGAATGACATCGTTATGAACATTTTTTTTTCTCGCTGAATAGAAATTACTTAAATGGACACTATATTTAACGCACTGCCATTCACATGATTACACTGTTGTCGTCTTTAGTACTCGGCAGCTAAGGACATAATGGTGTACAGTATTTTCTTTCTTCTCATAAGATACAAAACATCGAAGTGAATGTTGGTAAGAAGATACACTGAAGAGGCACTGGGTTTGGTAACATGGAAAGACAATCATACATGTAAGAAACAAAAAACAACATTAGACTGATCAATTTGAAATAAGTCTAGTTTATTCTAATTATTCGTGTCTCATTTCTCTGTTCACAAACCTCTTTCTCTTTTCAAGTACGGGAGTTACAGAAACCTCCATAATATATGGTACAAATGTCTAATATTGATGTAACATTGATATATGTTAATTTTTTTATAAATGGAATTGCTAAACTCACAAATGCCAGGTGGCACCATAAGCAGACACTACTGATCAGTCACTTAATGTATGTTTAAATCAGACCTGATATATTTTACTCATGTTGGATTTTATTTTCAAATCGATCTAGGACTTACGTTTTGTTTACATGAATGAATGAATGAATGAATGAATGGTTTATTGACAAACGTTATACCTCGCAGCCAGAGGCTGAATTACGTTTACGGTACAGGCGTGGCACAATAACATGTCTTAACTTATCATACACTTTAAAACTTTAAGACAACTTTTGTCTTAATTGGAACATGATTAAAATCGACTATTCACACTATGGCAAAATAACATGTGTCAACTTATCATACACTTTAAAACTTTAAGACAATTGGTCTTACTTGGAACATGATTAAAATCGGCTATTCAAACCGTCATTATCAGTTGTTAAGGAGGCGGACTAAATATGGCATTGGGGAATTTCGGTATCGGTTCGTACATCGGAACCTAAATACATTCTCCATAATAATACAGCTTGAATCGTCTCCTTATGATCATCATCACTATCCTCTGCACATAATGGATACCATAGGGTTCGTTGCATATTCATCATTACATATCAGCGAGGAACGGCACAAAGTTGGAAAGGTGCAGGCCCCATGCTCAGTGACTTGAAGGTCCCTTCAGTGGAAGGTGTAGGGGCGCCCTCTGGCAGCTTCAGTGCGAAGTGCTGCAGGATGGTGGAGAACAGCAGGAAGAGTTCCATCTTCGCCAGCTGCTCACCTAGACAGTTCCTACGGCCTGAAATACGAACAAAATGGGGTTTGCTTTGTTTGTCAATTTCATTAATGACATATAAACCGCAAGTAGTTAAGTCGACCTGTCCAAAATCCATCAGAAATCACTCAGAAATATACAATATAATCTTTTGCATTTGATATTCTGTAAAGGTATTTTGGTTAGCAGGATGACTGTGTAACACTATAAACCACACAATTCATCATTTGTTTAAGAGATTGATAAAAAGTTAAGATCATGGGCGACTCGAAGAAAAATATGCGCATATGTAGTTACAAAGACGAGAGAAATATGACTGCAAAGTACCTGTAGAGAAGGGTAGGAATGACGGTGGGTTGTTCACCACCTTGCCGTCTCCGTCTAGGAACCTGCTGGGGTCGAACACTTCCGGGTCGGGCCAGGCTGCAGGGTCCATGTGGACGGACCTCAGGTTCGGAATCAACTAATACAGTTTTTAAAAAAATGGTTTTGGTAAACAATGCTGATGTCTGGATCAATAGCAATAATCTCTAGCTCTACGTTTTGTTTGAGGTGTTTACTAATAGAAACTATTTTTGTCGATTTCTAGGTAGAACCAAGCTGGAAAAGGTGTGGAATGCGCTGGAGAAACAAAGAAATCACCAAGTCATCTGTCATATACAGTATCAATATGTTACTTACATACTACGATATTCTTAAACTTGGTGGCATGGACATATCACCGATGTCATCGTTTAGATTAACATGCATTCTCATAATTCCAGCAGGTGTCATTATACCGCCACCTGAAAAAAACGTTGTAATAGGGGCCCTCTTAAGATTATATTTAACACCCAAATATCTGAATTGTGTTATATTTAAACAAGATATTTAACATTCTGTGCTCAAGACAATCTTGGGAAGACCGATCTATACTGACGTTTTTTTAAGGTGGCAGTATTATGGCACCTGGTGGAATTATGATAGTCGATGTTACAGCTTGTCACGAATGATGCAATACAACTGTCGAGAATTTTAGAATATTTTTTTTGTAACTGAGTAACAAAGGTTACAAATGTTCCCTCCGCAATGTCGAAACCACGGAGAGAAGTTAACTTGGCAGCTTTACGACCGAACATCAGCGGTACAACGTGTCGGATCCGCTGGGCCTCCATGATGGTCGCTGTGGTAAAGGGAAGCTGGTCTCTGTGTGCCAGACTCGGCTTGGTGGCGCCAAGCACACTGTCAAGCTCAGCCTGGACCTGTATGTTAGGGCAATACGACCAAATATCTACTAAATAAAATGTTTAATTGCTGACATTAGAGCATTAAAACCTTTTCGATTTTTCAGACTTAGTGAGGATTAATACGGAAACTAGGCAGTGTATACATATATATGCAAGCAATAAGATCTTAAATATCTTCAGTAATGGTAATCGTGACATTCATTGAGTGATAATGAAATAATCACAACGATTTGTAAATCTTTTTTAAACCCCTGACAATATAAAAGAATCGTGATGAAGATAAAAGTATAAGGGGCACCAAGGTGAATTTCATCTTCACGGAACTATGGTTATGTTGCCTTTTCCAACCAAGCAGCGTTCGCTGCATTCCTTGAATTTCCTTCCTTAAAAAATACGTACAAATTGTAACAATCATTCAATAATTAATGCCAATGTAGCACTGTCGAACCTTCTGCTGTACGTCCGGGTAGAGGATCATGTAGAGCAGGGCCCACGTCAGTGTGGCAGCCGTGGTGTCCGTCCCTGCTATGAAGAGGTCCAGAATAATGTACACCATGTTATCTTCATTCAGCCAGGTGCCGCTCCCATCCTGCCGGGCCAGTTGGAGCAGGCAGTAGTCTATGAAGTCTCGTGGATTCTCCGGGTCCAGATTCAGACGGTGCCGATCTATTTCTTCCCGGATGAACTGATGTAGCTTCTTGGCATGGAAGCGCAGTCCCTTGAATGGATCTTGAACTGCGTTTGCAGAATATATGATGTAGCGACTGATGCCCTTTATCTTAAATTTTGTACTAAGTTGTCTCAGCTCAATATATCAGCATATTTCTCACTAGGACGTCAAGTCTTAAGACCAAATGTCTTGTTTTGTTAGCGTTTGGATGCAACCAGAAGTCGCGTTTTTTGATTGGGAAAAAATGTAATTTTGTTGCTAACTTTGAAATATAAAATCGGAGAAACCAAGACGATTCTGTCGTTTCTTTTTTTGTCAAACGTAGACCTCTGTATTGTCTACCATGTGCATGCTGGCAAAAGTTTACGTGTTTTGTGTGTTACATTTTGATACATACACCTCCTCAAAGTAAGGTAAAAATCCATGCAGCCTTAAAACAAGTTTCTCCTTTTATTTGTGGTAGATGCACTATGTAAGTTGTAGGATCATTTGCAGCCACCTCTTTCCCCTATTGTTTTACAAAAGTGTCGGTATAATTCTACAGTATAACCAATTGAGTATACTTACCTTTGGGAATGTAAGTGACGAATGGGTAGATCCATTTGACCATCTCAGCTCCAAGGTTCTTCATCGTCGTCTGTAGATGTTGGAATCTGGTATCCCCGTAGTCAAACCGTTTCCCGAAGACCAGGGCGCAGATGATGTTCCCCGCGGCAGTTGTCAGGTCGGCCGAGACGTCAAACGGCTGCTCGCCGTATCCGGAGATCTTTTGGAGAGAAAGAACTAGTTATTCACTAAACTTGACTGTCTGCTGTCAAAACTAACAATGGGAGAAACATGAATCTGCTGGTAGCGTAGATTTTTCTACTAAAGAGCGAATCATATATATAATGTATATGATATATAATCTATATTCTTTCGTGATAAAGTAAACTCCCATACCTTGACACAAATATAACATGCCTCCTCTTGAATCCGATCTTGAATGCTCCCTCGGCCCATCTTCACGCCGAGTCGTCTGAAGACACTGGTGGCAAACCGCCGTCGTTCCTTGAAGACTTCTCCGTAAGGAGCCAGTAAGATGTCTGCTCAAACGAAAACAAGACGTCATTTGTTTACTTACCTTTGAGTTTTGGATGGACGGTAGCTTCTTTGTTTACCTTGTTAGCAGAATGAAACCAATGCATCTTCTGTTATCGATTAACAAATCTAAGAAGGCCTTGAAGTAAGACTGTCTTGCTAGTGGCAGAATCTGTCAAATAGCTAATGCTCTCTGACCTACTAACGTGTTGTAGTAAACATGACGGGGGAGGAACACTCTAGATCTGAGATATTAAATCAAATAACACCTACCCTGACCACCTTCTGTAGCTGCCAGGACGTTGTCATCATTCCTTGTAGAAAACTCCTCCTTTTCCATCATTTCCTTCAGAGCCTCGTATCCACTCACAACACACAATTCACCACGGAAGAATCTGACATGGTAAACGTCACCGATCTCTCTGGCCCACTTGTCAAGCTGGAGACGAGAGTCTGTCCTGAACAGAGTTGGGAGGTGGTGCAGCAGGGGCCAGCCTCCCGGGACCAGTGGAGGCAGGGTCCCGGGCCTCTTAGTCTTCACAAGAACCCTCACAGCTATGACGAAGGTGACAACAAAGACCAGCACGGTACACGCGTCCAGAAAGGTGAACGGGAAATGTTCTAGTAGCGTGAGGACATGCGCCATCTTGGAAGTCTAGTAGCCTCTATCAGTCTCTACGGGCTGCTTGAACATAGTAGAAATTATTAGCGAAATAGGTTTAATGATTTTCCATATAGGAGTCTCCGACGACAGAGTTACCATGCGCAATATGAGGTTAACTGAGTCCACTCACCAAGTATCATTATTTTGGCCGATTTCTACAACGTTTGGTAACTCGACGGGAAGGTCTGGTAGAGACTAATGGTTTAGTAACACAGTGTAAGCCGCGTGGGAAACATGCTTTTTGTCAGGAAACCAAATATCATCAGGGCTGATCAGGCAGATTTCGGCCGGACTACTTTAGTACTGTTTGGCCTGGGTGCTGGGTGTTGGGTGCTGGGATGGGAATGTTGTATCAATGGCTCACCCTGAACAGTTGGCGGCACCTTTGGAAAACTTGCAGCTTCGTATTGTAAATTTGGAGTACTATCCTGATGTGATTATTTCTGCTTGGCAATAGTTCATACAAAAACTTGACTGTAGAAAAACACAGTACTTTAACAATCCGATAGAGTACGATATCAACTTGATAATGATCTCGTAAACAGATTTATTTTAGATCTGTTTGTAGACAATTTTCAGTAATTAGTATTATTTTAGGTATCAATCACCAAGTTAATTGCTGATAACTGATCACTCGATCATATGAACAATGAAGGATCGCTGGGGTCAAAGACACTTCGATTCTAAAAGTTACCACCGAGCGATCTAGCAGAATTTTGGTCGCTGCTAGCGAGGGCCTCATCAGGGCGAAGGTAAGGCGCTTCCCTATTTAAAAGAAAGTAGAAAGATTGTGCCTTTGGATATATTGTTATTTTGGAGCTGGATGTTACAGGTAAAGTTTTTTTCTTTCTATCACATCACTTACATGCTTTGATTCATTCAGTCCACACAACAGCATATTTGGCAATATCACACGTACCTCAAAATTGTGGTAACTGTGGTCAGCTGCTTTCAAAATCCACAGGGGGTCGTTTACGAGATACTGTAAAATAAAGTAGAAATGTTTGCGGGAACTTACGGGAGTGTTCGCAGTGGGTTTTGAATTTGTTATTGAGGCAATGGGGTACACGTGCAGGAGACAGTTTTTGCAACAAGTTCATAATGAAAAAGTCAACCCCAAAACCACGAACATAAAACCACTGCAAATATTTCTATTTACAGTTATGTAGACGATAGACTATGTCACTCTGGAGGTATTGTCGTTTGCTGCGTGTAACGTTCTAGCTTTACCGTTTCATTAACTTTCAATATATGTACTATAAAGGTCTTTATTCATTCATTCAATATGAGGGCAGCTTTAATTGGTGAACGATGAGTTCTATTTCCAGTCGCAGAAATACATCGACAGACACACATAAGTCATCTAGTTTTATTCAAAATTCGTATTCATGTCAACTTAATCACAGACATGCTTACACACAAAAAAGCTTTCTTCATTTCAATTATTGGTGTTGACATGCCTCAAAGATATACGTAATTCCATTGCACCTGCATTATATATGATATTTTTTGCCACTACTTACATACGTTATGCAATGAATGCATTTTGATTGCATATAATATAAAGAATAACTATACAATACAGATTCTATATGTGGAAAAAGACTTCCGTAGAACATCAAGCACAACTAACATATTTTGCAATATTTTCTACTGCCCCATTTCTGTAACCGTGTTGGAATATGTTTTAAAATACCACTACTTGTACTTGGCCGATTGTAGGACTAATCCTTTCCTCAGAACTTCCGTACAATTTCCATAATGACAAGAATAAAATAGTTTTCTTGTCTATTATCTACTGATTATTGATGACAAGAGGCCAGGGATCACTCCTACATATCAACGGGAAACGGCACAAAGTTGGAAAAGTGCAGGCCCCATGCTCAGTGACTTGAAGGTCCCTTCAGTGGAAGGTGTAGTAGGAGCGCCCTCTGACAGCTTCAGTACGAAGTGCTGCAGGATGGTGGAGAACAGGAGGAAGAGTTCCATCTTCGCCAGCTGCTCGCCTAGACAGTTCCTACGGCCTGAAATACAAACAAAATGAGGTTCGTTTGTAACATTTTATTAATTTCATCAATGAAATATAAATTGTAAGAAGTCTAGTCGACCTGTTGATAAAACGTTAGCACCAGGAATATAGCAATATAATGTTGTGCATCTTAATAACTTTGAAATTCTGTAAAGTTATTTCAGTTTGCATTTTCGATAATGTCTGTATAACACAATAAACAACACAATTAATCATCTGTTTAAGAGATTGATCAAAAGTTAAGATCCCGCCACTTTTGATTCACTCCTGAAGTCATCACACAGTAAATCAGACAATCATGAAGTTTTAAGAGATTGACCAACACATCATGGTGAATGTTTTTCTTGAATGAGAGTTCAAACCTTACAACCGGGCAACTTCTCTGTTGTCCTTGTTGACTACCATATTTATTACGGTGCCATCATCCTACAAGTACGTGATGGTACTGCCTAAATTTGATATTGTCTGACTAACATCCGAGTCTATCAAACAAGGCGCCAGACTGTCCGAACAATGTCCAGTATCATATGAATATTTACTGACGCAAACCTGTCACGCGACATGGACTTTAAGGCCCCCTCTCACTAGACTCGCGTCACGCTTGCGTCGCTTCGGGGTTCGTTCATTGTGTCACTGTTGTGATATTTTCGCCGATTTTCTGTTGCGCTCACACTTACTTGCGTCACTGTTGCGTCTCTAGACTAAATGGACAGGTTATCGGAAGTCGCAGCGTTGTCAATGTATGACAAATCACTGTAAAATGATGAAAATGCCTCAAAATGATATATTTATAATGAAATGCTTTCCCTTGTGATGATGCATAATATGTTACTTATGTTATATGATAACCTTGAAAGACTTTTATAGTAAAAGAAGTGACCCAAATGAATGGACACGAACCATATACCAGATTTGACTCCATCGCTTATGTGTTTTGCAACAAGTATGTGTAATGGTGTGTGTTTATAGGTTTATTGAACAATTTCAAATTTCACAAATAAAATCTTGATATTTTCTACGTTTGAATAGGAAATAGACAAAATATAACCTTGATACTGTTGAAGGCATGTTGGCGTCACTGTTGTGTCACTGTCGTGTTACTCTTGGGTCACTGTTGTAAACCTTGTAACTGAATCAAAAACCGCTGTAAAATGATATCCAAAATGTATCCAAAATAGCTTTTCAATAATAAAAGGATGTTTACTTTTGATACTTGGTGCAAAATAGACAAAATATAACATTGATACTGTTGAAGACATGTTGGCGTCACTATTGTGTCACTGTTGTGTTACTCTTGGGTCACTGTTGTGTCACTCTTGGGTCACTGTTGGGGCATCTTGCCACTTGCGTTATTTGTTAACTTTCAAAAAACGTCGCGCATGCTTGTGTCACCTCTAGGTTCGCTTGTGTCACCTCTAGGTTCGCTCGCGTCACCTCTAGGTTCCGTGGGGTCACGTCTGCGTTGTCGAACCCCGAAGCGACGCAAGCGTGACGCGAGTCTAGTGAGAGGGGGCCTTTACTCCAAGAGAATCATTCAAAACTTACCTTGATCCCCTCCGGTAGAAGCTGAGTTTAAGTTATCAGACCGTGTAGAAAACTCCTCTCTCTCCATCATTTCCTTCAGAGCCGTGTACCCACTCACAACATACAATTCACCAAAAAAGAAGTTGACATGGCTGATTTTTGTTGCTTCAGGTTTACTTGTGCCGTCTGGCACCTAGCTAGAGAATATATACTTGTACTCTAACCATCAGTTCGTTAGTTGGCTAGATGCCAAGTTAATACCTTGAGAAAACATTCTTTGTCAAGCACCCCGCTTATCAAAGAACTGGTTTTCTGAATCTTTTGGTGACGATAAGAAAACATGTGTATTTTGTTCATTTACTCAATGACGTAACAGGACCCTACGATCACTTCAAGGTGTGAACCAGAGAGCACTCCAGTGTTAAGGGTTACATTGTTACTGTAACAGTATCTTTTCTTCCAAAGTCAGACATATGACCTAAGGGTGAGGACTGTGTTTAAATGGTCAAAGGTAACTATATCCATCTGTTTGCCTGGCCACAGTTGGACACTCAAACCCCTTTCCACTAGACGGAGACCTTAAATCGGCCCAAACTGCATGATCTGCAAAACTGTGAACTTTGATTTCAGAATTGCAATATGACGCAATATGTTAAGGTGTGTTTTGATAGACGACAAAGCACATAATACGTGTTGTATTCAGCTGTCAACATGTCAGACGAAATTCCATCCCGCCGCGCTGAAAAAGTCTGTCCTTAGCAACGGCGCTGCCAAGAATAGCGGAGTGATACACTCTGCGAAGAAATTCGGTCCAAAATTCGTTCGATCCACTTTTCGGCTGTGAAAAAAATATCCTTCTTTATCTATGAAACTCGTTGGACAGTTACTCAGAGGTTTGCAGCCTCTAGTGAAAGATGGGTGTCAATCCCATATTTAATATCGTCTGGACAGCGATCCCGTATAAAGTTTCGGTCCCACGTACAATAGAGTACAGGTACCGGTGTAGGACTGCTGCGTCATTGACTCCGAACCTGTCACAGAACATGGCGCCGCAACCGCGACTTCTGGTCGCGACCTGTCTGCTTATGTTTATCTGTGGCACGGGGGTTGCTGCCAGCTATAACGTTACAGACATCGGCGGCACACTCACGGCTGACCTGACTCTGAATCTGTCGGGTAGCCCTTATAATGTCGTACGGGACCTTGTTGTACCAGCTAACACCATTCTCACCGTCGAACCGGGCGTCCGCCTGTGGTTCAACGCGACTGGAATTACAGTGAGGGGGACGCTGATCGCTAATGGCACCGAGAACGACACGATTGTCTTTCGTGGCCATCCCGACGTGACGGCCGACTTCAACCAGACCAGGGCTCGGTCATATCCCAACGTCAGGCTGAATCCGTTGCGGAATCGACAAATGCAAAATGAAGGTAGACTGGAGATCTTTCACAACGGACAGTGGGGTACGGTCTGCCGGTGGTCCGAGTCGGGGACGTGGTCGGACAGAGAGTCTACCGTGGCCTGCAGGATGCTCGGCTACCCTGACGGAGGACGCTACACGACCAGTTACAGGTACTACAGCAGGCCCAGCGCGTGGCTGTACAACGTCAGGTGCGCGGGAACGGAGGCGTCACTAGAAGATTGTCAGCACGCAGAGGTGGGCACCCTCAACACGGGATCACCAGCTTACTGTGGTGAGTTTGACTCAATATTGTCTTTGAAATACAAAAGAAATACGGAAAACATTTGTAACCTGCATACTAATGGTCACTTTACTTTTTGGTCAAATCAAACTTTTGTATCATGAATCACTTCCTGATTAAAATCATGGGTGATACAGATTGGACAACTACACATGCAATGCTTTTATTCAGCGTTTGGAATCACAGGATTACTCCAGATTACATATAACACAAATTGACGAGAGAGAACTCGGAGAAATGTTCAAGACGTATTAATGATGTATAAAGTAACTTAACTGAGATGGAATAATCAAGAACACGAAGGTTTATTATTTCTTAACTTATTTTTGAATGTCGACAGAATAACATTTTAGTTTTCATGTTCTTAACCTGTACATTTAGATTATGGAAGACTTATTTTCAATAGATCAAATCGTTTCACTATTCTATAATTTACGATGATAACGTGGCATGATAATGATATTCATTTTAAACAAGTTACACGGCAAATTTCATTTAAAGAAAGCAGCAAGTCAAACGTATGGATAATTTAGCCTCACGCTGAGCGACTGTACAGTGAGCAAAATTGGATTTGTTTACAGCCTGGATTTTATAATTGGAATACTGCGTAAGACGAACAAGTATGTCTTAAAAGACAATACAGTACACCAAACGTAAGAAATTTCGTTCTTTATCTCTGAAATTTGTTGAATAATCTTTAAAATCTTTGGCAGCCCATAAAAGTTGCTGACCTTTGAGTTTTCTGTCGCGCTGAGAGCGCACTGGCGTCACAGGAGACATTCCACTAGAGCGGCTTTTTCTGCCATCGCAGCACTTTCACGGCGATGAGGCAAATTTGCCATCGCCATGAGAGCGCCGTGAGAGCGCCGTCAAGTGGAATGGGGGCCTAAGAATAAATTTGTCACGTAACTAGTTGAATGGGGCCTATCATATACCATTGAGGATTGTTATACCCCCTTACCACTTGGACGTCCCTCTCGCCGCGCTCTCTCTGCGACCTAAAATTTTACAAATCACTCAACAAATTGTATAGAAAAGAAAGGAATCTTTTTGGCGACACCTCAGGGGCGAGCCAAATGGTATATATTAGGTTCAGTCTGCAAAAATTCTAGGAATTGCACAGGCATGTTTCCACAGGCATGCTAGGTATGTTTCCACAGGCATGTATGGAATGTTAGCCTCGATGAATGTGAAGTGGAATTTAGGTCATGTCCTAGAAAGCTGGGATCGGGGGGATGGTTGGGCCAGCTCAGGTCAACTGATATGGATAGCCATATACCATAGGTAGACAGGACATGTTACATATTAAGGTAATCTTGAATGATGGCAAATAGTAATTATATTCAGAGCCAAATGTAATTTTCATGGCATATACTTAAGGTATATCAAGATCACACACTGGTACACACATGTCACACAAACATACAAAATCATATGCAACATGTATGAAATGTAATCACAGACACAGGCAGTACTAAAAAGCCTTTGCTTGTGGGATCAGGGGGATGGTTGGGTCAGCTCAGGTCAACTGATAGGGAATGCCATAAATTCTAGGAATTGTACATGCCTGTACGGAACGTTCGCCTGGCATGTTCACAGGTATGTGTGGAATGTTAGCCTGGATGAATGTGAAATTGAATTTGAGTCATGACCTAGAAAGGTGGGATCAGGTCAGTTGCTTGGGTCAGCTCAGGTCAGCTGATAGGGAAAGACATATACCATAGGCACACAGGAGATATTAAGGTGAGGCAAATGGCAAAGGGCAAGTGGTAATTATATTCTGAGCCAAATGTAATTTTTCATGACATATACTAAATGTATATCAAGGTTACAGACTGGTACACACAGTCACATAAAACAAACAAAAATCACAGCAGTGATTTTAGGTTATTTCCTCTTGTATCAATGCCCAACACAGTAGTGACTATTTCTGACTGAAGGACATGATGTCAAACCTCATACAGATGGACAAGGTATTGATAACATTGTCCTCATTGGTATGTTATAAAGAATATGCTTGTTCAAGCCATACACCATAGGCAGACAGGGAATACTTCACATAGAGGTCATAATCTTGAACGATGGCAAATGGTAATCATATTTCGAGCCAAATGTAATTTTTCAAGCCCTATCATATCATATCTTAGGTAGAAAAGATAGGACAGACTTAATATCAAGGTCACACACTAGTACACACACACACACACAAACACACGCACACACACACACACACACACACACACACACACACACACACACACACAAACACACAGTGCTGAATATACTTTATTCTTTGTTACATACAAAATTGCAAATCTGTACTTTGTGCACAGTCATCTCACCAGCTGGGACCAATCACCTTACCCTAGACTAGAATTCCAGCGACACTAGCTTCCTGGTACATGGTTGGAATGCCATTCCAATGCCATTCCAACATTTCCCCTCACTGGAATTTCACCAATCTGTCCCAGGTTTCTAGGCCAAATACCTTTTACCCCGAAGGGAGTCCCTATGACCCACTTTCGTCCAGCGGCTGGAATTCCAGAAGTCCTGCCAACATTGGCTGCCTGACTGGAAATCCAAACATTCCCACTGAATAGCATTCCTGTTGACACGTGCCTGTACAATTCCCAGAAGTTTTGCAGACAACTAACAATATACAATTTGGCTCGCCTCATGGCAGCTAGTGGATGCTATACTGTATCGGTGACGGAGGGAGATTCTTGCATCGACTATTATTGCTGTGGGTGGCAAATTATCCAAAGGACTGGGATATTGCTGAGTAGGACAGTCAGTGCGGATCAGGTGCAAGAAAGTTATTCAAGGAAATCTTCAAGAACTGAAGTGTTGCAAACAGTTGGTTCTTTCTTATTTTTTTTTCTTCTCCACTATACTCCTCACAATAACCCTGTTGTGTGTATATTATAGTAGTAGGGGAAGTGCATTACTCTTCATTGTTGATACATATGCAGATAGCTGATAGCAGTGCATTCCATTCCTGAGGGCTGGTTAGTTAACAGATCTTAAAATGTACCAGGAATAGTAAATTTCTCCTGGCTGAAGGTTTCAGTTACAGGTGGGCTAGTTAATTGTGCCAGGGATAGTGCGATACATGACAGGGAAGTTTCAGTCGATTGCCGGTTTCAGTTATGTTGATGTTCACCTCAATCTTCGCCATGGCAACGTCCTTAGTATTGCCAGTCTCATTACACTTTGTGCATTTTGTTGTCTTCTCGGTCACACCTTAACAAGCTCTATGATATACCCGGTATGAAAGTGAAGGTTACACATATCCTATGTAGGTCGCAGTCAGAGCGAAGCGCGATCGCCGTCTATTTCAAAGGGGCTTTAGCCCTCCTGAAGTTCACCGCGCTCCCTTGGTGCTCTCATGGCGCTCTCTTGGCGCTCTCTTGGCGCTCATCGTTGCATCGCCATCCTCGGCGCTCTCACGGCGATTGTATGACAGGGTTCCATGCCATCGCCGAGTTGATGGCGCTCTCGCTGCGATGGCACTCCCACCGCGCTCCTACGGCGCTTTCGCCGTGCTCTAACCGCGCTCCTATGGTGACCTTGGTGATCCCACCGCGCTCTCACCGCGATGGTCAAATTTGCCATCGCAGCGAGAGCGTCGCAAAAGCGACGTTAAGTAGAATGGGGTATAAGAATGAAATCACTTAGTGCGGTATTCAACTAATCCGTGTAACGTTACGATTTCTTTTGTACACAGCGCCGGGCAACGGACAGCCAGGTAGCGGTCGGTAACATGATCCCGGTGAAAAGTTCATCAACCATGTCCCGGCTCGTAATACTATAATAACAACAGCTCCATTTGTAGAGACGTGGTGAGATATGGGTGGGCCGGGATGGATGAACAATGCCATTTCGTAACAAACGAAATCATTCAAGATTTGAAGACATTAATTTGTATACAATGTAACATGATTTGAAGATATTTCAGTTAATAAGTTGTATTCAGTGAGACATGCGATGGTTTTGGCATAGGACCTTGTAGTGCTGATCAGTATACGTATCTTGAAAAAGTGTTAATTGAGGGCTATATTGGCACAGAATTAACAAAGTGAACATTATTGCACAACAATCGTACACCGTGTATTTTAACGACGATCAAACAGTAAAAATAGAAGTGTAAAATGAAACCATCTTAAATGTTAATACAATTATATCTGGAGCCCTCATACCTCCATGTAATATTCAGAGCCTTTGTAGATGTATTGTTTCATCTGGTCTAATTGATTATGCAAATAAGGCTGTAATGATACTGATTATTTGTTTTATTTATGATGGTCGTCTTAACAAAAAATACAAATACTGTATTTGTTTATATTCCATCGTAATTTATGCAAATTTCTTGCATATTTACATGATCAAATGCATCCTGGCGTACATGCATATGTCAAAAGTAGGTAATTTCCAGCATTTACCACTATGGAATCATGACACATTGACATCAATTATGCGAGTTAGACTCTCACTTGCATAATTAATAGCTATTAAATTTAACACGATCCAAATCTAAATTCAATCTAAAAGGGAAAATCCAATTTATTCCCTTTTTTCGTATTGAATTTTTAAAAGGTCCAAAAGTATTCAAAGTTAAGCTGTTTAGTATATCATATTAGGCCAAAAGCCTCACATCCCAGCGCGGCCAAAAGCCTTCCGTCCCAGCGCGGCCAAAAGCCTTCCGTCCCAGCGTGGCCAAAAGCCTTCCGTCCCAGCGCGGCCAAAAGCCTCCTGTCCCAGTCACTAATCAACGGCGTTTTCCCCAGCCAATGGAAAGTGGCAAAAGTACGTCCCCTCCCTAAGAATTCAAGAATGCGTTTGACTGGGAAAAACAGCTGGCCAATTAGTCTACTCCCAGTGTTAAGCAAGGTGCTAGAAAGAGTTGTTCACGATCAGATTTTCCACTATGTAAACATTAACAATATTGTGTCAACAGCACAACACGCCTATCGTCCTAACCACTCGACAACAACTGCCTTGGTTAAGATGACAGATGACTGGCTGTCAGCCATGGATAAAGGGGAGCTTGTTGGAGTTGTATATATTGATTTTAGTGCTGCGTTTGATCTTGTTGACCACTGTATTCTCCTTGCTAAACTTAAATCTTATGGTTTTCAACCAGGTGTTTTAGCTTGGTTTGAAAGCTATCTACAGAGCAGAACTCAGGTTGTCTACATCAATGGTCAATTCTCAGAACCTCTGGGACTTGAATGTGGAGTACCACAGGGCAGTTGCTTAGGTCCATTGTTATTTACCCTTTATACTACTGACCTTCCGTTGACTGTATCACAATGTTCGACAGAAATGTATGCTGATGATACTTCACTGTACAAGGCAGCCAAGTCAGTCGGTGCTATTGTGGCAACTTTGCAACCTGATCTTATAGAATTGTCTAACTGGGTTAGTGTCAATCGACTAGTTATGAATGTACTGAAAACAAAATGTATGCTATTTGGCACTGCTCGCAAGCTTGCTCTGTTACCCGATAAATCTTTGAACCTTGTAATCGGCTCTGAGAAAGTTGAACAAGTAATCGAGGCAGTCCTATTGGGCTTACATATGGACCCGTCACTAACTTGGAATCTTCATACCAAATATCTTGTAACAAAACTCTCAGGAAACTTAGCCTATGTTAGAAGATATGCTTGTTATATACCTGATGATGTGTGTAAACTGGTACTTCAAGCCCTGGTGCTATCAGTAGTACAATATTGTTCACCATTGCTAGCCAGCATGTCAGATTCGAATATGAGAAAACTGCAGATAGTACAAAATAGAGCGTGTAGACTGTTATTAAAATGTACATCGGACACATCTGTTAGGCGGATGCATCTTGAGCTTGGTTGGCCTACAGTGAGAAAGAGATTCTCTTTAAGTACTCTGATCATGTTCTTTAAAGTCCTCACTAGCCACGAACCACAAAATGTGTATAATTCCTTCATACCAGTTAATTCATCCCACATGTATAATACTAGATTTTCTGTATCCAACAACTTCAGACTACCCAAACCTAAAACAAACAGTGGAAAACGTACCTTCCTGTACCGAGCAATTATGCTCTGGAACTCATTGCCATCTAACATTAAGTCACTGTATACACTGTCCAGTTTTAAGCAAGCTATCTCAAACATTGTCAACTAGACCTCTGACCCCTAGACACTGTGCTCTATTGTAAATACTCTGTGATTGTTGTATTTTAAAAAATGTATGTATTCATGTTGATTGTAATGTTGATTCATGTTGATTGAACCTTGGAAGATTAGCCCGTAAGGGCTAAAAGGTTTCTTAATAAACAACAATAAACAACAATCCCAGCGCGACTAAAAGCATCCCGTCCCAGCGCGACTAAAAGCATCCCGTCCCAGCGCGACTAAAAGCATCCCGTCCCAGCGCGACTAAAAGCATCCCGTCTCAGCGCGACTAAAAGCACCCCGTCCCAGCGCGGCCAAAAGTCTCCCGTCTCAGCGCAACTAAAAGCCTCCCATCCCAGCGCGAAAAAAAGCCTTCCGTCCCAGCGCGTCTAAAAGCATCCCGTCCCAGCGCGACTAAAAGCCTCCCGTCCCAGCGCGGATAAAAGTCTCCCGTCTCAGCGCGACTAAAAGCACCCCGTCCCAGCGCGGCCAAAAGTCTCCCGTCTCAGCGCAACTAAAAGCCTCCCATCCCAGCGCGAAAAAAAGCCTCCCGTCCCAGCGCGGATAAAAGCATCGCGTCCCAGCGCGACTAAAGCATCCCGTCCCAGCGCGTCTAAAGCGTCCCGTCCCAGCGCGTCTAAAAGCCACCCGTCCCAGCGAGTCTAAAAGCATCCCGTCCCAGCGCGTCTAAAAGCCACCCGTCTCAGCGAGTCTAAAAGCCTCCCATCCCAGCGCGACTAAAAGCATCCCGTCCCAGCGCGACTAAAAGCCTCCCGTCCCAGCGCGACTAAAAGCCTTCCGTCCCAGCGCAGCCAAAAGCCTCCCGTCCCAGCGCGGCCAAAAGCCTTCCGTCCCAGCGCGGCCCAAAGCATCCCGTCCCAGCGCGGCTAAAAGCATCCCGTCCCAGCGCGACTAAAAGCATCCCGTCCCAGCGCGTCTAAAAGCATCCCGTCCCAGCGCGACTAAAAGCCTCCCGTCCCAGCGCGGATAAAAGCCTCCCGTCCCAGCGCAACTAAAAGCCTCCCATCCCAGCGCGACTAAAAGCATCCCGTCCCAGCGCGACTAAAAGCCTTCCGTCCCAGCGCGTCTAAAAGCATCCCGTCCAAGCGCGGCTAAAAGCCTCCCGTCCCAGCGCGGCTAAAATCCTCCCGTCCCAGCGCGGCTAAAAGCCTCCCGTCCCAGCGCAACTAAAAGCCTCCCATCCCAGCGCGACTAAAAGCATCCCGTCCCAGCGCGACTAAAAGCTATCTCAAACATTGTCAACTAGACCTCTGACCCCTAGACACTGTGCTCTATTGTAAATACTCTGTGATTGTTGTATTTTAAAAAATGTATGTATTCATGTTGATTGTAATGTTGATTCATGTTGATTGAACCTTGGAAGATTAGCCCGTAAGGGCTAAAAGGTTTCTTAATAAACAACAATAAACAACAATCCCAGCGCGGCTAAAATCCTCCCGTCCCAGCGCGGCTAAAAGCCTCCCGTCCCAGCGCAACTAAAAGCCTCCCATCCCAGCGCGACTAAAAGCATCCCGTCCCAGCGCGACTAAAAGCCTTCCGTCCCAGCGCGTCTAAAAGCATCCCGTCCAAGCGCGTCTAAAAGCCTCCCGTCCCAGCGCGGCTAAAATCCTCCCGTCCCAGCGCGGCTAAAAGCCGCCCATCCCAGCGCGGCTCAAAGCCTCTCGTCCCAGCGAATATGAGTTACATGGTGCAATAACTCGTTTTATCATCTCCCCAAAATTAGCAGTACGATAATTTTTAGTTTTGTATTCAACTGGTATTCTACAATCAATGTTAGTACACATAGAAAGTGTCACACTCCACCGAATACTAGTATGTCAATGTTGTTCTTGGACACTGGACATGCGTATAGGGTATATGTAGAAAGTTATATATTCCTGGAAGCAGATTAAGAAATCCAAATAGAACATACAAGTATAATTTTAGAAGACCTCTCGGATAACCGGAAAAATATGTCAGTCTTCCTAGTTATCTTATAGCTTACCACACATTTTTGCGTCACATGAAAAGAGGCATACGAATATCGTTATTACCACATACTATAGACTTTTTTTTTCAATCTAGACTGTATAATGGCAACACTAAGTAAACGCCAGCAGTAATCACTCTAGGTGAGGTATCATGATCATATACTGTTACAAACGTTAAAAGAGCAGACTTTTTTGTCTTGGAACAGCCAAGGTGAATAAAACGACTGTATCATCTCGCACATACTAGGGGCGACATGCCAAGTTACCCCACCACACATGAATACAGCAAAGATATCTTGTTCTAGGTGTGAAGAGGCCACACTCCAGTTTATTTCTGGTTTCAATTAGAGGCTGCACACCTCAAATGTAGCGACTAGGGGTGGGTACCGGTACACCGCACCGGTACAAAACCGGTTTTTCTTATTGGACCGGTCCGGAAAAACCGGACCTGAAAAAATCACGTGGACCGGATGTTGGACCTATTGGAAAATGGACATATCATATGATTAGGAGTTCACACATTTCGGGTCTTACCTGTCGGGGAAATAACAAGAGCGAAGTAGAGTTACGTCTATAGTCATTTCCACCAAGTTTACAGTCAACAGTACAGCTACGTTTAAATGAACATTTATAATTTATCAGACGTAAATCATGCAGAGGGTCTCATTTACATAATTTATAAGAAAATGCTACAATAGCTTTCTTTGTTGAGACTTTCATACTCAGAGAAGATGTTTATGCAAATGAGGGCCTCATTTGTATAATCGTTGAGAAAAAGTTACAATAGGTCACTCGTAACAAGAGATCGCTGTTTTGTTGACAGCACTAGCAATACCCTACAATCATCACGTAAAACAATCTTTAAACATACAGTAGTCAGGCGAATGGATAGAACACGAATACTAAAACACATCTGCAACAACAAACATTCTACTTGCAAACAATAAAACCGTCGCCATGGCAATCGTTCGTTGATTGCCACACTTTTTTGATTTTGTTCCATTTGATTGGTGGCAGAATTCCACATGGGTATGAGCTCCGTGGGCTTGGTGACGCAAACGCTTTTCCGGTGCCACTAGTACTGCAGTCTGTTTTGCTGAAATGGACTGATCGATATATTCAGCAAGCCGTTCTTCTGAGGACGGATAAATGCGTCAACGATTATGGTCTATCAGTGTGGCATATGTCGTCATGATGGCACTAATGCATCTAATGTGTGTAGATTGAATGGCAGACTGTTCAAAAGTGAAAGTGAATCAGACTCGAATGAATCAAATGAGCACTGATCTTTGATCTTGTCTCCAGGCACGAATGACGACGTCGGGCTAGTCTGCGACGGCACACGGGACACGGACACAGGTGGAGGGGACCTGTGGAAAGGTGTCCAGTTTGATGACGCCGCCTACACAACCTTCACAGAGGGTCGCGTCAGATCGTCCCG
The DNA here is from genome assembly GCF_000003815.2 of Branchiostoma floridae. NCBI lineage: Eukaryota > Metazoa > Chordata > Leptocardii > Amphioxiformes > Branchiostomatidae > Branchiostoma > Branchiostoma floridae. Next base: position 6,863,000 of record NC_049982.1, read on the forward strand.
GTCACTATCTGCCCTAAACCACGTCACCATAGACGGAGCCGGGGCGGCCTCCTGGCCTGCGTGGGACAACAGCACGGCCATAGCCATACGCGGAACGCCTCCGACCATGACTAATCTGAACATCGTCAACTCATTCACGTCCGGTATCAAACTGCTGGACATGAAGTCCGACCTTCGCATGTCGAACATAAACCTCACCGGTAACGGCGCTATCAGGGTGGAGACGAACCCCCTCTACCATGTCTATCTGCACAAGATGAACATACAAGACAACAAACGGCAAAGTCTGCTGTTCAGGGAGAGGAACCCAAGTGAGACACCACAAGACTTCTGCACCTTGGACACCACTGGAAACCAGATTACATTTCCCATCATCATTCAGGGATATTCCCGTCGATATTCCACCAAAGATTGCATTAAGGTAAAACCGTGTTAACCCCTGTCGATTCGCTTGTAAATACATGTCATCCATGCTGATGAGTAACGACAGGCTGTTCCGTGTGGTGGAAAGTGTAGTGCGCACGAATGTAGGAAAGACTACATAAAAAAGACACCCAGTGCCAAGACGTCAAGTGATACGTATGAAACTATGTTAGTGCAAGAATTTCACAATTCAACAAGGCATACAACGACCGATATAAACATGCAGAATCCGTATCCTTACCCCTTGTCTGAATATCCCATCCCCAGGTCATAACGACAGACCCGGGGCAGGTGATCACAGTACAGTACATCACCATGTCATCTGACCCACGGAGCGGACACTCGCCCATGATGTTTCAAGTTAGAGATGGAGCAGCTGTGGATGCACCTTTCCTGGACGACGGCAGCAGAGTCACAGCGGAACGCAAGTCATACTCCACCGGACAGAGCAGCATCTGGCTCCGGCTCCGGTCTGTGTACTACAGCGAGGATAGGTTCACCATCGTTCTAACCAGTCATGATACTTTAGGTAAGTACGACTTAGAACATGTATCTTTTTATCTATGCTGATCAAAATTACTCCTGTTGCATTTCCTTTACTGTCTATTAATTGAACGTATGTTGTAATTTCTATTGTCCTACCTCCTTCTTCCTTTTTTTTGCACTGTATTCCTTAAATGTAGTGTGTTGATATGCTAATGTCAACAACCAAAAATACATCACATTCATTCTTAATGTCCTTAGTCTCCCGTCCCATTTCCATACATTGCTTGCTTAGAAACGTTGTCTAAATCAGTAGATCTAAGTCACAGCCAAACCTTCCGAAGAAATGAGATTTGTTTGTATGCCTTTAAGTAACATGAGTGGTCATTTTGCTTTTGTACCTACATGCTTGTAATTTCGGTATTTCCTTCGCTTAACACAATCACGTTATATAACGTCAAACACACCAACAGGTCCATCCATCATGATCGAGAATTGCAAGGTCGCCAACGGCATCAGTTTGTCCGGATACAAACGCGCGGTGAAGATCGCAGGTGCCGATGTGTCGTCATCGGCGGGGACAGGTCTGTTTTCAGAAGGCAAGGGAGACCTTAGCGTGACACAGACGACTTTCACGGGAAACTCTGATGGAATTGTTGTAGTTAGAAGGAATGCGTTTGACCAGGCAAACATAGACATTAGGAACGTGACTTTTCACGACACCAGAAATGTAGGTTTGCGTCTGGAGAACCCCACGGGGCTGCGCTTATCTGTTGAAGACAGTCACTTCATACAAAATCAGGGCAAATCCGTTCTTGTTTCCGATTTCGAAACACTTGAGTCTACAATAATCAACACCGCGTTTTCTAATAACTCAGATGCTTGTATCACATTCTCAAAACAAGGTTCGGCAGATCACCCTTTCAATGTTGTCATCAACGGAAATAGCTTCTTTCATAACATCGGTCCGCGTATTGTTCATCTCGACATACCGGAGAACAGCGACACATCAGTGACATCTGTTGTAGAATTTGAGGATAACATTTTGGATGCTAACACAGTTGTGAATCCATTTCAAAGTACGTATGGATGTTCCCGCAAATGTCTCTATGCAGTTCTTGTCATACACGAGGTGGCAACAACACTGAAAGGTAATATCTTCACCAATCCGGCCGCTCGATATCAACTATCGACTACAGGTTCAGCATCACCACAACCTCTAAATGCAACGTACAACTACTGGGGAACTAAGGAGGAGCTGGACATTGTGAGGAGCCTCTTTGCCAGGTCTCAAAGATACACTTTGAGGGAAATATCGTACGCACCTTATTTTCTTTCCTCAGTGAAGGCAAACATAAGTACACCATCTGCCCCAGTATGGCCTGATTTCCACAGAAATGACAGTATCGGCGGTGTGGTACAAGGAGATCTCTACCTGTCCGCTGCAGGAGGCCCGTACTATGTGTCCGGTGACATCATCATCCTCCCAAACAGTTCTCTCTCCATCGAGGCTGGGACAACACTTGATTTCGCGCAGGACATAGGTTTGTTCGTTCAAGGAAGATTGGTTGCAAATGGCAGCGAGCAAGAAAGAGTACAGTTTCTGTTAGCTTGGAAAGACAACGACAGTGCGCCGTCTGGCAGGGAGGACTTCATCAAGCTTGTTGGCGGCAATCACACGAGGGAGGGGTATGTACATGTCTTTGCGAATGGATCTTGGCAGACCGTTTGCCGGGATGATGACTGGGTTTGGACAGATTCTGAGAGAGTTTGTCAACATCTTGGCTACAGGGGAATAGAGTCGGACGTCGTTGACAGGCGACCATTTTCTGAATCCACATGGCAACGCAACTTGACATGCGGCGACCTCTTCGAGGAAGGGGAAACGCGATGCGTGCATCCCATCAACACCACAGAATGTGCATCCGTTTTGTATGTGGTTTGCGAGTATACCCCCTGGTTCGGATTACACTTTACACTAACAGCAGCTCCCAGCATCCTGCGGAACGTCGACGTGTCCGGGAGCAGAACCGGACTGCACGTTGACTTCCACAGCCACAGGATGTCCGACATCCGCGTGCGTGACGTACAGGATGACGGTATCATTATTCGACACCATGATGCTCTGCGGAATCCCTCCGTATGTGACGACTGTAGTCTTGAAAGCATCGGAGGCCACGGCATACAGGTCTATTCCGCGCCTTCGTTAATCAGAAAGACTTCCATTGAGAACGTCGTAGGAAACGGCATAGACATTAGGGGCATCACACCAGAAGACGTCATGAAGGCAACATCACTGATACCACTTTCTGCCAGACACTCTATTTGCTCCGGTAATAAAGCCTTGGATCCAGGCGAACGTCTTTTAGTAGAGCTGACAGGAGTGGGTAGCTGCGTGGAGTTTTTGTCCACAGTGCCAGGCCACATCATTGCGGTACAGGCCATGTTTAAGACTAGCAATACAATGCTGTCGCTGAGCGTTCACGATGGTGGTTCAGCTGAATCAGGACAGGTATGGACCATTGATGACGAGGAGTCAGAAGTAATTGTTTCAAGCGGCCAGACCATTGCCCTTGTGTATGAAGCCTCGGGACCAGAAAACAAGACATATCTTCTGGTAGAGGCATTAAAAGATGACGACAGGCAACATCCAGCTGGTGACAACGCTAACATAAAACGGGGCATCGTTATTGAAGACGCAACCATATATAAAGCCGAAATAGGAGTTAACCTCGACCAATCAGAGAAAAGTAACCTACGCCACCTCCAAATTACGAATTCATCCGCAATGTACTGTAATCAGGGCATGAAACTGCTGAATATTTCGGCGAATATCATCGTAAAAGATAGCAGTTTGAAAGACAATAAGGAAACCGGCATCATAGTGGAAGAAGTAACACGAAACAAAGCATCCATCAGTTTGAATGCATCGGAAATCTCTTGGAATGGGGGAGCGGGACTGGAAATGACATTTTCAGATTCGACGTACGAAAAAGAAATCGTGGTCTCTGGATGTCGATTCGAAAGGAATGCGCTTGTGGGTAGTGAGGGGAATCCTGCAGTAAGTCTCACGGGACACGCTGCCAAATGGGACATAAGAGGAAATACGTTTGACAACAATCCAATAGCTGCGGTGGAAATAGCTGGAGCGATGTCGATGTGGAACTTTGAACAAAACTGGTTCATTCGTAACCGCGTTCAGAGGTATCTAATCAGTACCGCCGATGTGTCATTTTCTACAGTCACCTTCGAGGGAAATGCCTTTACTGACAATCAGGTAGAAAACGGTGGTTTGATGGATATAAGTGGGTTTGAAAACAACTGCACGATTTCATCAAACGTGTTCCAGAACAACTCGGGGTGGTATGTTATCGACATCGCAGTTTCTGGACATGGAGTCGATGGTACAATCTTACCCTTCGTCACAGTGTCTGATAACCGTCTGGAGGGCAATGTAATCAACCAGTCACATGAGTCTTTCGGCTGTGCTATTTTTGTTGGACTGATGCAGAACGTCCCAATATTCCAGTTCAACCGTCTGCATAACCCTCATTTTACCTGGGAAGTGTGCATGGACAGAGCCGATACGTTATCTGACAACGTGTTTGAGGCACCGCTGAACTGGTGGGGAAGTGAAGACCCAACTACAATCCGGGACAGGATTTTCGACTTTGACGATTGGAACGATCACCCTCTTGTCGACTTTAGTCCTTTCCTGATATCTGCAGAGGGGAATATGTCACGCCATTGGGTCAGGATCTCAGAAATAGGAGGACGGATCTTTGGCAACATGACACTTACGATTGATGGCAGTCCGTATCTTGTATCCGAGGATATCACAGTTCTCCCGAATGCAACATTAAACATCCATCCCGGCGTCGAACTGCAATTTGCTCCAAACATAGGAATATTGGTAGAAGGATCATTACAAGCCATGGGAGAGGAAGATAACAAAATAGTTATGACATCAGGTTCTCAGCATCAGAGGATACCTCCAGGCATAACAGCGGACAGGTTTTCCGGAATACGCCTTGCCAATGGTGCTAATCCATTCGAGGGAAGAGTGGAGATATTTGTTAATGGACAATGGGGAACTGTCTGTCATGATTATTGGGGACCATCTGACGCCACTGTGGCTTGCAGACAACTTGGATTTGGCCCAGTGGTAGATTACTGGCATCGCTTTGGTGGTGGATCAGGTCCCATATGGTTGGATAACGTCAACTGCAATGGGAATGAGTTTGATCTGCTTTCATGTAGGTCTAGAGGGATAGGGTCCCACAACTGTGATCACAATGATGACATAGGTATCAAATGTGGTCGGCAAAGAACAGCTTTATTCGCAAGAGACGACCACTGGGGCAACATTCGTGTCCAAACCACACACACAGAGTCACCGAGAGATGTACCAAGCTCCGTATTGCAGTATGTCACAATTTCTGGGGCAGGCATGTTGCATGGGATCGAGGTTCCGGCAATACAAACCATTGGTAATGTCATAACGCTGCATCACGTAAACGTGTACAACTGTAGCTCACATGGTATCGAACTGGTGTCACCATCAGAATCAGCAGATTACAACACTGTCAATGTGAACATGACGTCATCGACCACAGCGATGAAATTGGTGGAGTATAACAAAGATGTAGTATTGGAGAACATAGAGGCCACAGGAGGCAAGCATGGTATCCAGTTCAAGTCTCTTTGGGATTATAGTGTGACAACTCAGTTCCTGGAGACAAGTTCAGACATCTTTGTTGAAATTTGTGACAAAACCCCGACGGCGTATGTGACCTCTTCGACGATGATTTTCCACCGTAGCTCGTATCTGAACGGCTTTGCTAGGTCAGTCCACTGTAGTGTGATTATAAAAGCTCGGAGGAACCGTAGAATTCACATGAGACTGGACATATCATCGGTTAAGACAGGAAGTCGACTCAGCCTCCACCATGGGACATACAATGGAAATACAATCTCGCACTACGACAATGCACAAACATACGAGCTGACATCCTCCTCAGACACTGTTCGGATGGTGATGAGCGGACGTATCTATTTCACCTGCCAAGCTACAGTAGTTTCAAGTAACAGAACAGGTAAGGCCGGCATAATTTTACCATTAGATATGAATTTTAGAATTTTCTGAACAAGATAATGCCCCATCTGCCCAACAAGATATTATTACAAAACTCATATAGCTTAGAGTTGTATATATATGTGTACCCATCTTTGTGCATAAGTGGGTTTAGTTTATGATAGTCTGATTGTCTTAGCATATATTTCTTGACAAATTTAACAATTTTTTTTCTTCAAAATTGCTCACTCCGCAGTTCGGGTGAATCATGTCGTAGCTAACAGTGTGATTCAAGGAAACAGAGAGGGCGGACTTGTTTACACGGAACAGGGCACAGCAAGCACGCGTCTCCGCATCGTGAACACGGTCGTAAGGGACAACAGTGCTACGTCATCGTCAAGCCATTCGGCAGCCATTTCAGTTCGTGCGAAGGATATCCTGATTGACATGTTCAACAATACCGTGCAAAACAACAACGGTGGGGTCAGAGTACAGCTAGATGGACCGGAGACCAACAACACTGAAGAGACAAGAATGCATAAGATTACAAACAGTACATTCAACAACAACTACGGCTCAGACGTACTATATTTTGAACTTCTTCAGTCCCAAACGGACCATCTAATTCTGCAGGGAAACATAATGGAAAAGAACGAGGTGCCTAGTGCTGGCAGAGGCATAGTCACACTCACGGGAGTCCATACAGATCTCACGCAGAATACGTTCGGAGGAAACAATGGCGAACATGTCCTCAAGTATCAAGATCGAGACAATGGAGATGGCCATAGAAGCATAAACATCAGTGCAAACGTTTTCGAAGATACTATCGAAGTAGACCGAATTGTGGACATATCCGGAAACAGTACAAGAGTGGTCTCCGAAGAAAATGTGTTCCAAACTAACCAAGCCACTCTTATGCGGATCAGAGTTTCTGAGGGACAAGTCCAATTATTGGACAACGACTTTCACGGAAACAGAGGCCGGCTTCTTTCGTTTGAGCAAAGCAGTATGACTAGTGTCGAAATGATGGGAAACGACTTTCGTAACAACATTCGAGCTTCAAATTCTCTTTTAGACCTTCGTGGTGACAACTTCTACGCAATAACGCAAAATCTACTGTCAAATAACAGCGCTCCTATCATGATCAGAGTCTCCACGGCATTTCTGCATGATAACAGCTCAACCACTACAGATGTGTCGATGATTGGAAACATTCTAAAGGACAACATTTACTTCAATATTTACGACAACATCACCAGTCGTGACGTTGTAAGTTCATGCGCTGTTTTTTTCGCATCAGACCAAAATGTCCCAAGCTTTAGCAAGAACACACTGCAAAACCACAAGTTTCAGTATGAGCTATGCATGGATGCCTCTATTGCTTCCCTCAATAACATTCAGAATGCATCTGAGAATTGGTGGGGAAGTCAAAATGAAGACAACATTCGGCTGAGAATCTTCGACTTTGATGACAGAAATGACCGCAGGATCGTTAACTTCAGTCCATATCGAGCCAGTGAGTACGGAAACAACAGTATGTACGCGGACATCAGCAGAGATGAGGGTAGTATCTTACATGGACGGATACACAGATCTCTTACACTGGAGTCATCAAAGAGCCCATACATAGCCACAGGTGACGTCACCATCCTGCCAAATGTTACTCTCAGCATAGAGCCAGGTGTTGAGATCCGTGTCCAACAGGATGTTGGGATCCTTGTCTTGGGGAGTCTCCTGGCAAAGGGCACCAAAGAGGACAGGATAAGATTTTTACCACTCCATGAAATGGTCTCTTCCCCAGTAGCAAGTACATGGGAAGGGAACAACAGTAATTCGTGGGGAAACATCCGAATATCAGTTAGTAATTCTCAACTGACCATAGATCAGAAAATCACACTCGAAAACGTAGATTTTTTACATGCTGGTCAGCTACACGGACAAGACGTTCCTAGTCTGCAAATTATCGGCATTCACTTAGAAATTAGTGACGTAACCATCGCAAATTGCGTATCGGACGCGATTGAGGTTGTGTCTGCAAACCGTGTCAAGATAGATCGATTGTTTGCTGATAGCTGTAAGACTGCTGTCTCTCTCGCTGATATATCGAGCGACACTTACATAGGCTCATCGACCATTAGCTCGAACGAGATCGGAATCAGCATGACAGAAGCTTTAACCTACAGAGAGGTCTACATACCTAAAGGCCATGTCAGTTCCTTTGGATTCGTCGACATCTGTGATCACCAAAACGTCATCGAAGTACAGACAAGTTTGAAACTTTATCACAACTCCCATTACTCCACGCGTGTCTCATGTGTTAAAGTAGTCAGAACAAAACCAGAATTTCTTCTTCGCGCAAAGATATCGAGTCAGGACGTACAGCAAACAGTGACAATATATGACGGGGAGTTGCCATCAAATGATAAGCGCCTTCTTCACCTAACGCCTTCTACAGTCATCAGCTCCATGACGAAGAAAGTAGTTTTCTCTGTATCCAACAAATTGCTGATTGTGGCAAATGATCCGATAAACTTTCTAGTAGAAGTGAACGCCATCAGGAAGTCAGGTCAGTGTCATTTGTTTTCAGATTTTATTTCTAAGCCACGCATGTAATTGTCAATTTTTAATTGTCCTGTAAGCGTTGCCGAGATATCATTTTTCTGCCCTACTCACCTACATGCCATCAAAACGATATTACGTAGAAACAGTACAATGATAGCACGTATCGTTTAAATCACATTTCCTGCAGCCTATATATCATTTGAACTGTTAGAGTAATAGCAAGATTGACCTATATGCAAAGAATGCGGCATTCAAAAATTCCGCGCAACAATACAATTTAAGTATCAGAACTTCACATATTTTGTAACCGTTTGATAGCAATATTTGTAAATGTCTTCTATGCAATTTCTTTGTTCTGTCCAGAGAGCTGCAGTTTCGAGGATCTGTCATGCCCCTGGACAAATTCCCAAGACACGGCATGCCGGGAGGAGGATATAGAACAGGACTGGAGACTGCGGACCCGTGAAGTCGACCATCAGTGGTTTTCTGGACCACCGACGGACAAAACATATGGTATGTTCCATTAAACCAAAAATGTTTAACTTTGTTTATGTACAAATAACGCAGCAATCCGTCTGATTATATTTCACTACATACCGTATACATGGCAGTGAAATGTATTGTTCCTACATTTCTCTCCTAACCATGGGTATAGGAGTGAAATATTTTGTTATATGTCAACTGTGTGGCATGGGTGAATAGATATATTGCTATATTTCTTCACCCATGCCAAAAGTATGGGATGAAATAAATTTACATATCGTTTGTGTTTATGTTTCTTCTTCTATCTCCTCCTGTCAAATCTTCAAAGGTATTCATCTTGGACGATTGTGGGTCATATTGCCTGAAATTCTGCACAAGGGAAAAGCGGACCAATGCCCCGAGATTTTTTTTCATGTTTTACCGGATGGGAGAAAACATATTGTTTTAACTGGGAGAGATCGCGTGGCACAGCGGCAGCGTGTTTGCCTCGGGACTGAGAGGTCTCGAGTTCGAATCCGGCTGCGTGTCACCGATCTTGTGCCCTTGGGAAAGGCACTTTACACGGCTTTCCTCACTCTCCTCAGGTGAAAATGAGTACTTAGCTTCGGTCAGGGCCGTCCCTCGGATAGGACGTTAAGGTCCCGTGTCTGAGGAGAGCCATACGCGATGGCGCGGTGTGAGTGGTTCAAAAACCTACAGTCCCTTGGCCGCACCTGGGGCAATTACTGTCGTATTGAGGTCACCTGAGTGGCACCGAATGGCAGCTCGCTCCAGACCCTTTCGATTCAGCTAAGCTGAGGTCAGAAAAAACTGGCATGTTAAAAATTCTTCTGGAATCAACCAATGAAAAAAAAGAGGTGCGGTCCCGCTTTCCAGCTTTCAGAATTCGGAATAGGAATAGCTTTGGCATTAGATGAAAGTGGTGTAACATGGAGACTTCCATTTTGAAAAAGGGTGTTTGGGGAGAGCCCATTGTTGTATGGGGGGGGGGTCAAATAAATATCTATTTTTGAGTGGAATGATGTTTGGATAGTCTATTTCTGCAAAATGCTGATATGGAACATCATTTTTTGTACCGTGAAGAAGACAGTGGAGTAAAATATTCTGTATTTGCTCGCGAGCAAATACTGGCATTCCTAGTCTTCTTCTATTTTCTTTCTGTACATGCATTCAACGGTAGCGTTGGCATACGGGAGCAAAATGAATGTTCATCGTTAGTCTGCAAGGATTTCTGTTCTGTATTACTATTATATACTTTAGCTGAGATTGTGTGCATACTCCCAGAGCTGTATTCAATACATAAGATAATCATCTGCCTCCATGATTTGAAACTTTCAGGACTTTTAAGTGCAACTTATGTAGCTTTTATTAGATTTATAAGCTTGAAATGGACAAAGATAACAACAACAACAAAAATGAATTTCAGAGTCAGCTTACTACTCCCTCGGATGCTGGAGGGATTCATCAAGTAGTGCTATCCCGTCCCTCGAAGGGACAGACCCTCATCTCGATGGTCACTACAGCTCCAGAGAAAACCCCATACAGAAATGTCATGATGTCGTGGTGAGTCGAGGCTTCCCAGTGTTTGCCGTACGAAATGGCGGCCGATGCTTATCCGGACCTGACGCAGAGTCAACATACATGATGTATGGCCAGTCAACAGGATGTAGGTCAGACGGTGAAGGCGGCTCCTGGGCCAACCAAGTCTACAAGACTGTCAATGCCAATGGTGAGCATCACATGTACAGGTTTAATCATGACACTGCTGCAATTTCATATCGGCCATTTGAATTTCTGGTCTTCAATCTTCATTCTCAGGCAGACATCATGACGCGCACTAAACTGCGATGAAAATACTTGCGTATACAATATACTCAAGAACTCAAGGATCATGTCATGACTTAGCAAATTACAAAGGAAATGTTAACTTAATTTTTTTTTAGACCAGTACCTGTACGCCGGGTCACACTACGTCGGCCATCCGCAATACCAGATCCACGCGACATTGGAGAGTGCTGCCGAACCCGCCTCTACCATCTGTGGACTGTCGTTCTACTATTACCTCGGCTCAGACAGCTCTAACCACCCGGTCTCTCTCTCTGTAACCGCGGGAACTGAGTACAACAAATCTGACGTTTTCGCAGTCACTGCTATCAGATCCAGCGACTGGGAGCTGGCAAACATCGTTATCAAAGAAACTAAAAATGTCTCCTCGGTTGCTATAATAGCAAGGTATTGGAAGGGCCAGAGAACAAGTGTATCCATCGATGAACTAAGGACATTCTACTGCAAACAGAGTAAGTTGTGCCCCTATTTTCTAACGCATTCAATTGCTGTATATTATATTAGGCTATTTGCCAAATCACAATGCCGTTGATACGTATGATCAAGAGAATGTCAATCTGTTTTTTTCAGGTATCAAATCTTCAGTGATAATGGAAACTGTCGTTGAGAACAACAAAAAGAGCGGCATTGTGTACAAAGGTGAAGATGGCGCTGTGAAAGTAGAAAACTGTAAAATTGTTGGTAACGGCGTGGTGACTGCCGAAACAGAATCCACGCATGCTGTTTCCCTGACACTTAAGAAGACTTCCCTCATCTTCAAGAACAATTACGTCGCACACAATCAAAACGGAGGCGTGAATGTGAACATATTGGCTGGAACTAATTGGCTCACCAAGTCACAAAATGTCACCCATTCACTTTTGAATAACTTCATTTCCTACAATAACCAATCAGAGGCGCTGGTCATTCAGGACAACGATGAGGACGGGTATCTCTCCGTGCAACTGAGAGGTAACACAATCAGTCACAATTTTCCGGATGATACCAGAAACGTTATCGACATAGAAAATGCCGGATGTCGAGTTTATCGCAACACCCTATACAACAACACCGGTCTTCACGCTGTGAAATGGAGAAGGACTGTAAGTAACGAGACAAGTGTGTTCCGCGGTAACCGTGTGCTGTACAACTTGGGGCAGTCACCATCGTCAAGGATATCGGTCTTGACAAGTTCGGGCATCGAATATCATAACAACAGATTTGTGAATCCGGCCAACATCTTTGAAATAGGCAGCACGGACAGAACGCAAACATCGTCAGTGATAAACGCCACCATGAACTGGTGGGGCTCTGCTGACGAGGAAGTGATCAGACGACGGATTCGCGACGATGACGTGGAGTCAGAACTGACAGACATCAACTTCATTCCTTTCCTGACAAAACTTCCCCTAGTTACATCTTCAGGTTCGTATGTTTCAGTCTGTTATTCTCTCTGCATTACAGATGGAATTTTCTATTCATGACTTACACGTAATCAAGACTAACTGCCTACTTAAATGAAGAAATGTCAAATGATATTGTTACGTTGTGTCCTGTGATTATTGTTTGTTACAGGAGGATGCCCAAGTGACTGGTATGCCTCCACGTTCGGCTGTTACATGTTTGTGGTTGGGTCACTCAACTGGCAAGAAGCTCAAGAAGTTTGCACAGTGAGTTTGCGCAATCCTCTCATTTCAGAATACGTAGTAAGTTAAAAGTGAACAAAAAATTGTCAGTGGCTTAAGGCAATGGTTTGATTTTGACTGTTGTACATTAGTCCAATGGGGCACAAGTGGCGACCTTTGCAAGCCTGGAGGAAGTGTCGGATGTTGTCACCAACCTGATCTTCGAGGCGGGTGATCGGGGTGACGAACAGAAGATCTGGATCGGCAGAGGGGGACTGCCCGCAGTTGTCACGGGGATTCCCGGTCCAGATGAAGAGTTGCTGACAGTGGTCATTGATGAACCGCAGCAGGTATGGAATCATGCATCGTTCAGTAGTCGTTTATTTCACGAGTACTGGATTGACTGGAAGGGTAAGACAAAAGACATTTCCACACAATACCTGTTCATGGAGAATACACTATCTCCGTCTGCTTAGCTCTGAACCACACAACTGCGCAACAATACAGCAGAGGGGGCAGTTCGCTGTTGATTTCAATGGTGTAACGTTATATTTCATGCTGGGTGCGAAGCAGTCCTTGCTATAACTAGGCCAAGAAGCGAGGTTGTAACCTTCCGAATGTAAAGCGAGTACTCTAACCACTAGGACAGTGCACTGGGAGGTGACCTTGATTAATCATGTCCTGTACTTTAAACAGGTGTCACCCGAGATGGGCAGCCAGAGCAGCACAGCGGTCATCTTGATTTCTGGCGGGTCTCTGGTGACGATTGAAACTTCGCCTGCTGAATCCGAAAGGAATCCTTTCATTTGCAAGAAAGAACTTGGTAAGAACCTGTTTCTTGCATTGTCGCATCTCTTAGTTGTTACGTTTTGTAGTGCCCTTTGCAAGTCGCACATATGTTCACCTCTAATGAGTGATCAAAGTTCATTTACATAAAATGATGGCTTTCATGTTATCTCAAGCGACAACCATGTTTTTAATTCTTCACAGTTGTCCGGTGCCCGTTTGCGTGCTTCCATAGGGGACAGTGTGTCGGCAGAACGTGCATCTGTAACAGAGGCTGGGAAGGAGAAGCGTGTGCCGACTTCCACTGTAGAGATGTCAACAACTGTGGAGCTTTCGGAACTTGTGTTGGACCAAACAACTGTAGATGTAAGTTCGGATGGCAGGTACGTACACCAGCTGGCCCATGTTGATGACGAAATTGCAGAACACGCTTTTGAAATACTTAGTTTTAGTTACTGCATGTGAATGATACCAATACCGTACATTAAATCATCATGCATGATCATCAAATTCCAGGGGCGCGCATGCTCTGTGAGCTACTGCAATCGCTTCGACACGTGCAGAGCATGCGCAAGAGAGACCGGATGTGGATGGTGTGATTCGTCTCAGCAGTGCCTACCGGGTACCGGAAGTGGTCCAGATACGGACTCCTGCTCCGCCTGGTTTTACTACGGCTGTTTGACCGCTGGGACCATAGAGACATGTTCGGAACAGATTCAGGTGAATGAATCTGCAATGTGTATTGACGTTAAAATTTCAGAGAAATGGAGAGTCATGTCAGTGATGTAAGTGTTACTGTTTGATTAGTTGGACGTAACGCATGTTGTTGATGGTATACAGAAAATCGACTGTGAAAGGCGGCAGTGCAATGACACCCTGCCTTCGTCCAGCATAGCAACGTGCAGCAAATGTCTGGACACCCAATACTGCTATTATCAGCCGGTGAGTTCTGTAACTTTGTTGTTACTGTTATATCAGGGCAACGTTACATATGCTTTGTAACTGTGTAAAGAGTATGTCAGATGATGATGAACTGTAAATACTATGATAAAGTTTCGCCAAAAATAGTTACTCAAGCAACTGGATATGGTTTTGAAACGGTCAGACGTTTCGGATAGAATCCACTATCCTTCGTCAGTGACACTGAAGAGATCTGGAAGAAACAGGTCTTTTATACTCTAACTATGAATGAAGACAATTTCCGATGTCCAATAGGAAAGGTTGTAAGACAATTCAGATTGAAGACAATTTGGATTCCAAAGAAAACAAAGCTAAGCCAAAGTCAAGCTGAAGACAATTTGGATTTCAAAGGATATCAAGGCTAAGACACAGTTAATGCAAATGAGTCAATTAGCTCCTGTTGTTTTAGTTACAGGAGCTAAAATTTTTGTTGGTGGGGGGGGGGGGGTAGTGCTATGTCCCAAGTGCCGAAAAAGTTCCATACGTAGCCCCCTTTTCTGTTGAGGGTGGGATTGTATATTCTCTCATATATGGCCTCTCTAACTCCCCGTTCAAACCAGCGGGCTTCACGGTCTAGGATGTCGGTAGATTGGAGGTTGAAGGAATGTCCTTGGTTGTGTTCTAGGTGGTTGAAAATAGCAGAAGAGTTGCCGTTGGCCTTTGGTTTGCAATGTTCTTGGTATCTTGCTTTTAGTGGACGACTAGTCTCACCAATGTATGTGTTGTTACAGTTGGGTTCCTCGCATTTGAGTCTATAGAATACATTGGCCTTAGTACCTTTCTGTGGTTTGTCTTTTGGATGTACCAGTTTGTGTCGGAGGGTTGAGTGAGGTTTGAAGTTAGTGGCGATGTTGAAGTTTTGGAAGATCCGTCTGAGTTTTTCCGAAACTCCTTGGACATAGGGGATGGTAATGTTGGCTTTCTTTCTGTCGGTAAATGGTTTGCACTTGGCTGTTTTCTTTGAGTGGTCCGAGGGTTTGAGGGCTTTGTTGAAGGTCCAGTTTTGGTAGCCACATTTGTTCAATGCACTTCGGAGGTGATTGTGTTCCTCTGTTTTGGCTTTGTCAGAGGAAACAATGCTGTCTGCCCGGTATATAACTATGATAAAGTTTGTTTCCTTTACCCGGCTTTCTTGTTTCAGGACTTTTTGGGCTGCCATGGCTGGAACGAGACGAGATGTCCCCACGGAGTCGTCAGCCCAGACTACAGTGACCCATCGAGGATAAACCGGGTCCAGTGGAGGGACAACGTTCGTCCGATCGACCCTAACGTCACCACCTTGTTCCTCTGTCAGGTCACTCTGGCAAAGGAGTACGGTGCGGAGGCTGTGCTCTTCGTGGCTCCCACTCCGACTGACTTCGCTGTTGGTAACGTTGTCATCAGCGGTCAGGCGGGTGGGGTAATGCATCGAGTTCTGGACATTGGCCCCGCAGGTAACAGAATTTCCTAAATAGTTATAGACTAAGTATATTAAATGTGTGGTACCGCAGGGGTCAATTTAAGGCCCTTTGCTAATTTTGATCCACATCAACGAACTAGCGAAGGCCATCCTCAATACTTTATTTTATACTGTTTGCCAATGACACTAACATATTCCTTTCTCATGAAAACTTTGATTTTTTTTATACAACTGGCTAATCAAGAATAGTGTAAAGTAGCTACGTGGTTAAAAGCAAACAACTTATCAATTGATACTAAAAACTCTTCCTCATATTTTGTAGAAGAAATAAAAGTTATGACATCAGCAAGGCCATAAGTTTCTTACAGAATGTTCCTATTAGGAGAGTTGGGCTAAATTCTGTGGGGTAGTGACAGATGAAAAATTGAAATGGAAAGCCCATATCTCTGCCGTAAGTGACAAAGTTGCTAAAATAGTTGGTGTTATTGGGAAAATTGAATACACTATACCTCATAAGAGTCTCATAGCTATATGCAACAGCCTTATATACCCATACTTAACTTACTGTAACATTGTTTGGGGATGTGCCTGCCGTACAACTCCTACATCCTCCTATAACCCTCCAAAGGAAATTTACAAGAATAGCGACTGGTTCTGACTTTCACTCTCACACTGCTCCTCTATTTCAAAAGTTGAAAATACTAATCCATGATATAAACAAGTTACAGATCAGATAATTCATATTTAACTTTCTATCCAACAATCTCCCTGATATGTGTGATAATTTCCTAAACCCTAATTCTCTTGTACACAACTTTTATACCAGGCAAAGAAATGAACTCCGTATTCCTCTCGTTTTCACATCACTAGCACAGTCCTCCGTAAAATACAAATGTATTCCAATATGGAACAGTTTTTAGGAAGATATACAAACAACATCTTCTTTTCTAACACTTAAAAGTGCCTTGAAAAAACATCTAACAAACAACCCTAGCCCCCTGTAGTAGAATTATATATTCAGTCTCTATATCTTTATCTTTGAGTTAATTCATTACTTGATTAGCCTTATTTTCTATTTCCGCTACCACACTAGAATCTATGTCTATTAATTACTTGTATTATTTATCGAATGTAATTGATTTAGCCTAGTATAGGGGAGAAGGTCGTAAGCTATAGTATTCTTACGCTTTTCCTCCCTCCTTCACCTTTTTATGTATTGACTTTATATCATTATTATTTATTTATTATTATTATATTATTATTATTATTTTATTACTTCCTTATGCAAACAAATAAATAAACATTAACATTATTGTATCATGCTCATGACCGTCATAAACATTGTCACAATCCATGCATGAACAAACTTTTATATTCAGTTCTATTGTTGAAAGAATATGGTAAACTGTACTCAGAGCCGTTAGCTGATTTTCTGACCACTAAAGCTTAAGTTGAAACCTTCTGTTTTCCAACGTAGGTTCCTACGCCTTTGTTGTTGGCATACCTGCGGCTTTGGAGGAGACGGTTGCGTACAGCGACTTCCGGCAAAACGTGGAGCTACGGTCCATCGACGACAGCGCGACAGTAGAGGACATCCCTGACGAGGACCTACTGAACAGAGTTCTGAATGGCAGTCTGGCTGTGAATGCGACCATCAAAAACATACATGAGGGTGAGGAGATCTGGTCCTTTATTGATTTACATCAGTGATGATCTCCCATCACAACCATGAAAACATATTTTAGCAGTGTTAATGCTTTGAACATTAGGTTAGGCATCAGTGAATCACTATTTGTGTTGTCATGATGATGTCAGTCCTGTGTTGTTACTGTCACAGCATTGATTATCTTACCTTGTAACTAATGGGCTTGGTTTGTAAACAAGACTATATTGTGTGTTATCACAGGAGGTGTCGTTTACAAATGTGTCGGAAATGTCTACGGTGACAATGACAACGAGTGGAAGTCAGAAGTCCTTGTGATGAACTCCAGTCTGTTCTCCGAGCTGCAGCTGAGTGTCGGAGACTTTGTTGCGAGTACAGTAACGTCAGGGTGGATGGAAATCGTTGAAGACGTTACCGAGAGTTCCCCTTTGCTATTCGTGGCCACGACATTGACGAGGTGTGGCGGCGATGTACCGACAAAACCAAGGTATAGCCAGTAACTTGTCTCTGTTGATCTTAGTTGAAAAGTCTATTTGGGTCAAAATAAATCCGGTTTAAGGGAAAAAAGGATTTGGGAAAAAACGT
>NC_049982.1:6880966-6945833 GCF_000003815.2 Branchiostoma floridae
TAGAAGCGTCAGTCTCATGAGGGAACAAGAGTTCGGGGATATCGTACCTATGTAAAAGACATTAATTGTGCAAATGAGTTCCACATTTACATAATCGATGCATGGTTATTTTAACTTATAACTAACACATGTTACAGTGGCTCTTCTAGGGGCTGCCGCGGTTTTGCTTCATATCATAATCATCATCATCTTCGCCGCATGTCAGTGTTCACTGAGGTGCGCCGTCATATTATATCTAAATCAATGCGAAAGGCATATATGGCATTGGCCTGATGAACTATGCATCTGTTCAGGCATGATGTTATCTTATCTTTTTTTGTATAGGATACATCTACAGTCAAACCTGGTCTACCGACCACCTGTGCATAACGACCCACTGTCCACTACGACCGCCGAAAAGCGGTCCCTTGAATTTTCCCATAGACGTAAGCATTAACATTTCTGTATATGACGACCACTGTCCAACGGGACCACGACCACCACTAAAGGCGACCGCACGTTACCTAAACACTGCCAAAACGACCGCGGCATGTGATTTTGTCACGCTACTTTAATGTTCACGGCGAAAAATGAGCGTAATTACCACAAATTATGCCCCCTCCCATTCTCTGGATCGGCACTTCACTCTACAAATTTTCGGTGGCTTCGTGATGAGAATCTCAGGCTAAAATGCCATTATATCCAGGGAGCAGACATGAAAGCGTTTAGTTTCACCAGGCTTTTCGAAGATAAACTAAAAAAACGCATTTTCTGTCATACTAAAACATCTGACTCGCTGTTCTTCCCGAGAAATACGTATTTTACACAGCGCGGTTCTGAATCGCGGCGTCTGCAGGTCGGAAATACGCACCTCTGATTGGTTGAAACCACCTAAACAACAACAAATGCATGTATAATGCCGGGGAATCCCCGGCGATCTCGCGCTCTGATTGGTTGGAGCGGTGCATCATGGGAACTTTGCTGCCAGCTCGACGCCATCTTGTTTCAAAGACTTACTTTTTAAAACGCAAAAGAACGCTATTTTCCACGATTACGTAGCACCATCCTAGTTGAAAATGCATAATCCAAAGAACTTTTCGTGGAAACATGTGTTAATATGTGAATTTATGGTGTCTCAAGCGTAATTTTGGGTTTCGATGCAGCCGTAAAGTGTGCTGAGAGTTAGCGTGGGTTTCCAAAATATACCCCGAAAATAATGTCGCATTTTTCATGTCACACAAAAACAAAACTCCCGCAAAGAAGAAGCCTGCAACATTTTCTGATCATAGCGATTACGTTTTGGGTAGAAATGTTCGTCGATGTGCCGGCGTGCAGCTGCGTGATACCTCAGTTACAGAATATTTGTTGTCACATTAGGGCCGCGGTATGAGAAAAAAATTATGCCAGCCCCGGCACGGCACGCTGCAAAAAGCCGGACGAATTACCACCGTTTTTCTTTTTCAAATTATTCTTATAATATATCTATTATAAATATCATTACAAATATAATACTTTTATAATACAAATATAATACGAAGAATAACATAAGTATACGTAATTTTAGCATTATATAACATCGTGTTATCTTGTAAATAATAAGAAAGACAAATGCGTTTCATGCATAAATTATCGATGTTCTGACTTGTCAGTTTCTTTACTGCCGCCACGTTGTTTTCTATATAAAGACCACCTATGTATGAAGACCACTTTTGCTGGGTCCCTTGAGTGGTCTTCTTATACAGGTTTGACTGTATTTAATACCACAGAAAAGGCATATTTGGGACCTGACACTTCGTGTATCGGAGGAGACAACAACCCGGCACTTTTGATCTACGAAAATACATCCTGGGACAGCTTTGAAGTAGGCAACACAATCATTGGAAGACCAAGTGGACCCGTCTTGTCAAAGGTGCGACAGAAGAATCTCACTAGATGCTATTTGCTTTCGGTGTATTCAATTTCAATTCTAAACCTTTAATTCGACAAGATATCGCTACAGTCTTCTCAGTGTTAACACAGTGTATAGACGTAAAAAGTGCATTTTGCCATTGTTTTTGTGTATGTAATCAAGTGATTTGACGATAAATGAAGATCTGTCAAATGCAAGTTGTTGCACATGTAGCATCTAGTTGCAGTCTTTCCTGGTATACATTATAGTTACACACATGTATAACTGCGTCTCCAGGTTATTTCCCTGACAGACAGTGACGGCTTGGTGTACGTGGAGGTCCGGGCGGTGTCTACAGTGGGCGATTTCTCCAGTGATGCAGACGGGGACAACACGACAACTAGTACTAGGAAACGGCGAGCAACTATCGGAGATTACATACATGGAGCTACAGTTAACGTTGGAAGATACACAAACATTGAGGTAACTTTTCTGCTGTATCCATTAAAATGTGACAGATTGATTAATTTTATCTGGGTTCCAGCTACTCATGTGTCAGGTCTGGAGAAAGGTCTCGCCGGCGATAGATAGATGGGCTAGCAGGCACCCAACATGCACATGGTATGACGCTCCTACGCCCCAGGAATCTATTCTCCGAGCAGAGGTTGGGTCGCGGGGATACTAGTAGTAGTGGCCGGGATTTTTTCCCGGCTCGCTCCCCTTGAACCTCTGCTTGAGAATAAATGGAGGCAACACCGGTAGTATAAACCATAAACTCAATGTCTCCACCTTCTCCCCTCCTTCAGGAATAAGCGGAAGGATAAAGTTAAAAAGTTAAGGCCTTAGTGTATCATTGCTATGTTTCAGAGTTCAGGCAGTGGCACACTCACAGTGACGCCGGGTCTTAGCCTGCACCAAGGCCTGGAGCTCAGCCTGGAGGTCGGGCTGGATTACCCCTTTGTTCACTCGGCGAGTGTAAGGCTCTTTGGATCGGCAAGCATCGACCTGGAAATTCGCTTTGACTTTGAGGGAAGGTATATATAAGACCGAGTTATAAAATCTGTGTTTTTTAATATATCTAAAGATGAATACCAATGGATACTATGTTAGCTATGTCATTGGTTGTGAAGCTACGGCGAAAGGTTCGTCTTTAAGTAATTTGCGATTGAACTGCCTTGCAATTTGTGCGTTTGGGGAGCAACTATTTGAAATTCTCCACGTACAACCGTTACTGAAACGTTTTTTTATAACGTTATTCACTGTCTTTACTGCGAAAAGTGCAACAGTATCGTGGCCAAGGGACCAAAGTAGACCCTACGCGAGTGGAGTGGCCAAGAGGAGGTTTTGTATTCCGATAACTCCCCTGTTCTGTCTGCCTGGGAAAATACTGTACGAGGTTTATGCGTCCGTCGTGGCAACGGCATCGGTAAGCATATTATTTTTAAACATTGTTATCACAAAAAAATTAAGAATAATTGTATTGCTATATGGTCAACAATCATAGCGTGGTTTTCTTTTTCATGCCTTGTAGCAACGTTCATTTTGGACATGTATCTGTGTGAGTGTCTTTTCATAGGAGTCTTGTATTTCACTATATACAGCCGAATAAGTCAAATCAATTTACTTCACATTGTGTACTATATGTTTGTTACCAACATTTTCATTGTTATATTTCAGCCATACCATATATGGTATGGTGAAATATATTGTATTCGTAATGTTTCTTTCTTTCTTTCTTTCTTTCTTTCTCCTGTCAAATCTTCAAATCGAATCATCTCCGTCGTTCCGGGACCGAATGACCTGAAATTTGGCACAAGAGTAGAGTGGGTCAATACCGAGGTGCTTTTTTCTCATTTTTTTCATATCTGCCTCTAAAATGATTTTATTGAAGTTTAAAGGTCACGTTTTGACCACAACGGTATATTTTGACCCCCTGTACCATTGAATTACAATGGAATGACCTTAAATTTGGTGTAGATAGGCATTAGATAGTTGGTAAAATGATCCAAGTAAAATTTTTGGCATGAACCAATTTCAAATTATTAATTTCTGCACTTTTCTGAGGGGAAATTGGTTTTCTTTCGGCCTTCTCCCGTGAACTCCCGTGACCCCAGAGCCCACAGGTGCCAGGTGCCATCGGTCTGGGGAGAGCGAGAGTTAATTACTTTATGGGCGCCAGCCAATCAGCGACGAGAAAGGCGAATGCTAGCTAATATTCATAAGCGGGGCCTTGCAATCCCGTTTATACACAAACAGATGCATATTACAGCCTTACAGTGGCTATATGTTTCCCTGTGCCCGGTTTGAAATTGTAGTTTGCGAGGATTTGGAGCTCAGACAGGGTCATTTGAGCGGTAGCGGACGGTACGCGTGCATTGAACGTCAGAATACAAGTCTGTGTCGATGAATTTACCAACATTCCGCATGGCACTATCAATCATTTTTGGCAGATTTGACTTTGGGGGTTAGTTGAGACAATCGAGAAAATGTTACTTGGCAGAAAACGCGGGAAAATTGGACAGTTTGCGTTTAGTTTTGATACGTAAGTTTGACAGTGGCGAGAATGCATGTATTTTTTCCCAAACAAATGTAGGTACTTCTAACGTTAGTGTTGTTGTTGTTCTTTTTTGACGTAAAGTTTGTACATTCAAATTGTAAGTAACTTAAAACTGCCAGAGTTTGAGCCCAATAAAAAACTCTTAGTACCAGAGTATCACCACTGACCTCCGAAAAGAAACCCCCGAACAGGGTAGAAACTCCTATCCTCTAGGTCTCGCACGCTACGAGCAGAAAATTACAACACTCAGACAAGATTACGTCCGATGGCTGATTGCATACAAAGTAAAACACTTTAACAGTGGTATGCAGGGCATATACTTAACAAAGAATTCGAAGGAAAATGAAATATATAGATAAAGCCAAATCAAGTTAACTTGTTGGTCCTGGGATTTTTCAGAAAAGAAATGAAGCGACAGGGTGGTAAAATTCTTGTAAAAATTCGAGACGTCTCCGTTTATGCTCATACAAAACAAGAAGATTGAAGTTTTTAGCTTGAAAAAAACAACAACAACAACAACACACTCCTACTACACAACACTTGCACCTGCTTGACAATTATTAAAACGTATGCCCTACTTGATTAAAAAAAAAGTTCAATGCAATAATAAATGTACCCACATCACAAAGAGATTATGACGGTACTTAGACCTAGTTATCGAAGTGGAAATTGTTGAATGGCGTCATGTAATTTCATGATGAAAATCTTCTGAATGGAAGATGCGTTTTTTTTTACTCTCGGAAAAATAGGAGCTGCCGCAATTCTAAAAGCCAATCAGTTATGCATACGCGCTCCTGTGGAAGATTATATTCTTCCATATGGGCCCGGTTCATATTGGGCAAGCTCTGTTTTGACCTGGAATCAATTCACAATATTAGTTCTCTTTTGGGGATAACTTACAGTTTAAATATTGCACTTTTGCGCAGGGGTGACTTGGAACAGTCCAATGTTGCGTGGGAATGGGTATGGCTGAAATATGTTGTATTTGCACCCAAGCAAATGTCGGCCTTTCTAGTTTTTCTCTATCTTTGTTTTGCTTTTTGCCTTTATGATACTATTCCCTCCAGGTGAAAGGCTTCGTATCAGTGGATTTCGGCATGTCCGGTTCAGCCTCTATGGGCGCGACGTGGAGACACTCAGGAGGCGTTTCCCTCGAACGAGACGTGAGTCGGTATAATGTAACGTGAATTGTCATAATGCCGTCAAGTACACGAAGTTAAACACACTACAAGCAAGAGCTCTACGAGTGCATTAACTTCGTCAAATACAGAAAACAATTCAAAATGACCTGAAAATAGTTTGACGGTTCAGAGAGAAGTACACTTATTTATTTCTATTAAAATTGTGGAATGTCTTGTGGGGCAGGTGTTCCTTGTCAAAGGATTGGCAAAAAGAGGCATAAGAAAATAAACGGTCTTTCAAATAAAACCAGCTGGAGGGGGTTTGCCAAAGAGGATCGCTTGAGGGTCCCAACCTATACCATAAACCCTCTACAATATGAATTTTTTGTGCTATCTACTCAGAAATCACGACCAGAATTCGGGATATCAAAACCTTACCTTCCACTGCAGTACCGTAGAGAACGTATTAAAAACTCCCTATTTCTCGACCCCTTCTCCCTTATTGAATATAGTAAAAATCCACCCACAGCCTTTTAACTTACTTGGTCCACAAACAGAAAAACCTACTCGACCACAAAACATTAACAGCAAAAACATAAAGCATAAAGATATATTAACCTTCTTGGTGAAGGTAAAAATGATTAATTGGAAGATATCTAATACCGCAGCCTCAGTGGCTTTCAAGACATCCATAAAGAAATGATAATGATACCATGAGATCGAGAAGGCCTTGATGACACTGGTTTAATGGGGAGGTCTTATGGTACTACTTTGCAGCTACAATTCTCATCACCGAGACCAACGCACGACGGGAACCTTGAGGAAGCCGCAGCGTCCATCACAGGGACCCTGACTCCGAAGCTCATCGTCCATTTTCCATCAGCCGCAGTTCCTGTAAACATTCCGAATTGGATCAAAGTACTCTTGCCGAGTATTCAACGCTTTCTTAGTAAGTCTACACAAAAGAGCAGATAGCATCTAAATTACAATCATGGTGGCAAGTCACGAGTGATTAGCAACACATACGTTTTGAACGCAGTAATTATTATAGTCACATGTACAAATTTAATTTTGCATTAAAACAATGTATAGATAACTGTTTCTACCAGACCATACTTCTGTTAATAAATTTTTTTTATCTCCTACTTTGCAAAAGCGGGTCATTAACGTCTAGGAAAATGCAACGAACATTCTATCTATTTTGATACATTCTACTAGTATCTATTTTGATAATTACATTTGGTAATATCCCTTTCCACCAGAGGCTGCGACCGGGCTGCAACCGCTGAGCAGCAGAAGATTTGACAAATCACTCAAAGAATTCTATAGTTAAATAATGGATGTTCTTATCGCTTTGCGTGTTTTGTTGTATTTCAAATCATGCTTTTACATCTTGCATCATATTTGATAATGGAATCAATGGCCACACGGATTAGATTCGTCTAGTTAAAAGGGGACACAGTACAGCTTTTGCAATAATTGCTTTCATCATTCCAGACCTTAGCCCTGAACATAATACGTCGAGATCCGCAGTCTCCGTAATCGTGGCTACCGTGGACCTGCCGGTTGTAGCTTCAGTTTCTGCCGAAGCCTGCTCCTCATCCTGCCCCGATCCGAGAGAACCACTCAAGTTGGCTGCAAGAGCCGGCGTGTCAGGAGTTGGGGCGCAGATCAACATCGGGTTTGAAAATTTCAACTATAACTCGGGTCGTCTGTCGGCAAGTCTTCCTTTCGTGGCTACAGCAAGGTACCATTAGTAGAGATCCATTCAACATTTACAGCAACGTTAGCAAAGGTTCTATGCAAATCTCAATTCAATCTCATTCTAGTCTGCGATATATGAAACTTGTTTATACATAAATGGCATATAAGGTGATAAGTCATGCGTTTTATGGCAATTGCAACAGAACTATTTAACACTAAGTATTCATTCTTCGTTATTTTCAACAGAAAATGTATTTCTCAAGAGGTTCCATGCTGCATCTGTGACGACGGCGAACCAGGACTAAAAGACCCGGAAACAGACGAGTGCTTTTGTCCATGTTTCTGTGATCCACCTGAGAACACCATCAAGGGATTAAAGGTGGTTAGTGCCCCTTAATTCTTATGATTACCATAATTGTCACGTAAGCTTAAAGACGCGCCCTGAGGTCAATGCAATGTCATTAAGCAGTCTCGGTTCCTATTACGGCCTCATAAACGAATGAGTTCACCTCATTCGGCAGTTATAGGAACCAAGTCAAATTAATTCTTTATGAACAAAACGTTATGGGGTCAGTTTTGACTCCATACGGTAAGAAAAAAAGCTACGGTCGTAAAAAAGCTACGGTGGTTTGAGGGTTAAGGTCCTGAAGATAAGATAGATCTATCAATTTGCTTTACGCTATATTAGTATTGTAATGTTTCCATTATTTTCTTTATGATGCCGTGAGGCTAAACATAACAAGCATTTCCCAACTTGATATGTGTGTGTGTTCCCCAGCCTAAAAGCGGTGGGGAGTGTGACTGTGAACGGTGTCCAGACAACTCGCTGAAAAGGAAAACTAACCCAATAGAATGTCCATGCACGTGTGATGATGGAAAGGAAATAGAGATGGCAGAAGACGGGTCATGTCCTGTAAGTAACTTGTTTCCCTAAAATGCTGTTTAACGTATTGCGGTTTATGTGACTAATCATAATCCCAAATTTCCATGTGTAACTCCAGCTGCGTCAATATTTGCTAAGTAGAAATTTGATATATCATATTGTATGCCAAGCTAAAATGATAGATGCAGCAACGAGAGGTACATTATCGTCGTCTTGTCATAAAGCTTACTTTTGATACTTGGCGCAAAATAGCTAACATATAGCTTTAAAACTGTTGCTGACATGCTGGTGGCATGGCGGGGGCACTGGTAGGGCATTATGGAGTTGTATTGCCACTTGCGGTATTTCTTAACTTTCAAGAAAACGTCGCCCTTGCAACAGGCACATCGGGGTTCGTTTACAGCACATCTATGTTCCGTGGGGGTACCTCTAGGTTCCGTGAAGTACAAACCCCGAAGTGCATCACCAGTACCCAAAGTGCAGTGAGATACAGCGTTTAGGCAGAGATGTGCACAATAAGATGAAAATTATCCAAATCAGGATTTAACATGCACGAAGAAATTCTATAATTTCTTTATCTTTTGAAATAGGCGATGCAATTGATGGCAGGTGGCAAAGATACCA
Source organism: Branchiostoma floridae (assembly GCF_000003815.2). Lineage (NCBI taxonomy): Eukaryota > Metazoa > Chordata > Leptocardii > Amphioxiformes > Branchiostomatidae > Branchiostoma > Branchiostoma floridae. The sequence goes on from NC_049982.1 coordinate 6,889,723, forward strand.
ATTTTGCAAATGGTACCCTAATTAAGATAATAAATGCGAAAGTGCTATAATCATTAATTACATACTTGTGTAAGTTATTGTGTGCATCACTATGCATTGAATATGGAGATGTGCAGTTTATTGACAGTCTATAGTATGATGAAATGTTAACATGGGACTTGGTTAAATCAGAAGACTTTTTCACATATAATATATGCAACTTTGGTGGAAAAGACCACCAGTTAGATTATATTAGGTTACAACCTTATTTACATTATCAAGGAGAAACAATAAAGCAGTACATCTACAAAGCTCTAAATAATTGAAGGCATGAGGTCTCCAAACTCTTCTGTTTCTTGCAGTGTGAGTGTGAATGTGCGGACGGCAGCACGGACACGGTCGCCCCAGACGGAAGCTGCCCCTGCCGCTGCGAGTGCAAGGACTGCAGCGAATCCGTGCTGGGACCGGACGGCTGTATCTGTCCGAACGATAAGTACGGCCTTGACCTGTTCATGGATAAGGACGCTGTATATGTGTATAACAGAATCCAAAATAGGGAAAATCCTTATTATTCCTATTTTTCTACTTAATATAAAGAAAACTAAGTATTGAATTTTATACAAATCAAGTTATCTTGGATTGATATATACATTTTTAAGACAGCCATTTCGCGAGAAATAAGACTTGTGTGGGCGATTGTCCTATTCAAAGTCAGAATTATCCAGCCGTCTCGCCTAGGTTTTCATTCGTTTCAAGGGAAATTCGGGGCGATCGCCCTGCTAGGACTTGGGGGCGGCCGCCTCCAGTCTGCTATGACTTGGGGGCGATTGCCCTGCCAGGACGTGGTGGGCCAGTATAGGGGCGATTGCCCCAAACTGGACTAAGGGTGCCAATGGGGGCGATTGCCCAACAGGACATCTGTTACCAGACAACGAAGAGTAAAGCCGTCCAACAAAGAGATTACGTTACCTTATAGAAGAGCCATAATTGTGGGGAGGGCGCCTGACATGGAAACACACTTTTACGTGGGTGTTGTAGTTTGATGACACGAAATATCAGCTGTCTAATACAAACTTGTTCACGTTCAACATATTGAACCATCCTGTGAATGATGCGTTACAGCTGCCCGATATGTCCGGATGGCAGTGAGACGGTCTCCGTGAACTGTAAGTGTCAGTGTGAGGAGCCTCATCCAGACAATGGAGAATCTCCCGCATGCGCAGTTGGGTGGAAAGGTCCCGGATGTGATCAGCCCGATTGTGAACCTTGTCAGAGTGAGTTATCAAATTGTTACAGCTGTCTCTTGTGTCGACTGTTCGAACCATTGACTTACAAATTAAAGGGCCGTACGCGTCACATATAACGGCCATTTAGAGGATAGATTGGTGTTTTATTTGCATTCATTTTGCACTTGATTACAATGGGCTGTTTATTTGCAGGCTGCTCGGGTCACGGTCAGTGTTCACCCGCCGGGGAGGTCGGTAACGTGACGTCGTCCTGCAGCTGCAGCCCGCAGTGGATGGGCACGTGCTGTGAAACCAGGCGACCTCGTCCAGCGGGAGGTGATCCGCACTTGGAAACGCTTGATGGTATGTCTTTGTTTTGGCACTTTTGTGATATACTAGTATTGGCCCAAAGGTGGCTCAAAAAGATACATTTAAAAAAAATTGAAATCGTTGAACTCTAGCAGTCTATATGTCTATTATCTACTATTAGATTCTCTACTCAAAATGAACAAGATGCAAGAAAAATAGCTTTCTATCTTCGACAGAATAACAAGCATTTGATTCAATCGTCAGGTATCGAGTATGACTTTTACGGCATAGGAGAGTTCTGGGACTGTAAAAGTCGAGTGAACGACTTTGGTATCCAAGTACGGTACTTTGCCTACCAACGAGCCTCTTTAAAGGCCCCCTCTCACTTGACGTGCGGCACGCTTGCGGCATTGCTGCGTTCGTTCACTGCGTCACTGTTTTGTTATTTTCTTTGATTTTTTATGATTCAGATATTGCGCAATACGTAAAAGTATAACATAAAAGACGACAAAATATACAACAAGTAAGAAAATTCGTTCTTTATCTCTGAAATCCGGTGAGCATCTGCCGAACGCAGCAATGCCGCAAGCGTGCCGCACGTCAAGTGAGAGGGGGCCTTTACCGGCGCTGTGGCAATAAAGGCTGGAGAGGACGTGGTGACAGTCACCACTCCGACCTACGGGTCTGCTCAGGACCTTCCTACTGTCAGGTAAATACCAACTCAACTGCGTTTTGTTAGGTCCCTTTCACGTTTCTATTTTATAGAATTAAAGCTATCTCTCTACTTCATTTTCGTCACGGTAAGTTACGGCACTGTCACATTTGTCGAAGGTCATCATCCAATTTTGATGTCTTAGAGGTAGCCGTAACAGAACCGACCGTCGACAAGGATCTATGATAGCCTTTTTGGTAAGATAAGAGTTGAATTATCTTTTAGAACACATGCGTGACTAGCCAAGAATGTCGTGTGCAGATCGTACGACGAATGTAACTTGCTTACTTGGCCCTCAATTATACTTTATGGTGTTGCATGTGATCATTCAAACTGAATTATCAAAGAATGAATAAAAAGTGCTGTACCAATTAGTATTGTTTCATCTGATCGATCTAACATCTTGTCCACCAACCAGGTTAGATGGCACCATCTTGCAACTAAAAGGCAGTAACCAGTACAAGTTGGGGAACGGGTCGGTACTGTTGGACATTCAGCGGCCGGCAGCAAACTTGACGGCCGGCGGTGGAGTCCTGTTGCTTTCATTTCAGTACGCCTCTGGTACGTTATCGTTTTACCGCTCCATATCTCGTTCTGTGATGACGACTGAAAGGGCCAAACCGTAAATGCACTCATATTCTAGAGATGGAGGTTATGTTTTTTTAAATTTGAGAGATGATAAATATTTTTTCTTATCCTGGCTGACTATGTGTTTTAGTCGACAAGTCATTCCACACATTATCATTATAACAGCAAGTTTTTGGTAGAAGTTGCAATTGCTAACTAACATTAAACAAGGTTGAAGAATAGATGAAACGTGAGAAAGACTCGATATATAACAGATTTCTTCGTGCTCTTCCAAGCCATACTGAAAAGAAACCGGGCTTACACTCCTTTATCCTACAGGAGTTACAGTTACCCTAGATGTACAGTATGGAAAGGTTGTCGGCCGGCAGTTCATCAACTTGCTGTACACACCGACTGCGGAATTCCTAGAGTCAACAGACGGACTGTGCGGATTCATGGATGATAACCAGGAAAACGACTTCCGTGGCCCTGATGGCACCATCTACTCAAACCCGATAGACTTTGCAGAATCATGTAAGTTTTAGTTCACTGAACCTGTTTACTATATATACGTTAGAAATGTAATTCTTTTGGAGTGGGTGATACTTGAGGTCAATGTCATAAAGATGCAATTGTGTACACTATGCAGGGCGGATCACTTCATCCCATGACGCGGGAGGGCTCTTCGGAAGTTGGTCATGGAGCAGTTCAAACTTCCATGCCGATGACGTCATGGACATATCTTACACCAACCCGACATTCGTCCCCATATACTCCACCGACGATCTACCAGAACATCAAATATTGGTATGTTTAATACATATTTCAGTCAGACTTGTTTTTTATACCAATTTATTTGAGTATGAAGCCAATAATGTTTCATGAGACATCTAAATTGACTTTGATCAGAATATAGTGTGTTACATCTTCTTAAAGCAATGCAATCGAGGTTATTCACATTTTTGATAAAGGATTTCTTGTTTACTCCTTGTTTCCTCGGTTGTTCGTGCATCACTTAGTTGGCGACAAATCTATGTGAGAGTCTGGGGATCAGTGGAAATCTTCTGGCAGGCTGTATCTATGACGTATCTGTGACCAACGACAGCAGCTTACTTGAGCAAGAATCATTAAAGACAGGTAAGACGACCTGTTATAGATTCGCATGAGAAAGAAGCTGAGAGTCCAAATAAGCACATTTATTCTACATCAATCTGCTTTTGTTCGTAATATAGCTGATACTTATCTATTTTTCAGGCTGCCCTTCAAAGTGTTCAGGAAAAGGCCGCTGTGTGAATTCCAGCTGTGAGTGTTTGGAAGGCTGGTCAGGGTCCGACTGCAGCAAAGGTTGTCCCTCCCTAGTTTTGTGTAGGCTCCGATTTACATCAGTGTGCTGACTTAGACTAAGACTCACAGCAATACCATAGTCACAGTATGACAGACGAATTTGATTTTAGATAAGCATGCTGGGTGTCGTCGATAACCTGGTTGGCATATGGCTCTCTTGAATCACGGGGCCTCCGGCTATATGTCCCATCCTGGAAGACGTCGCTAATGGATATTGTTTATATTCATTTTCACCCGAGTGAACAAATAGGTGTAAAGTGCCTTACCAAGAGTACAGAATTCAATGTGCTTAGTGTGTGGGTAGCACAAAACCAAATGCATGCAATGTTAATAATTGGACTTGGATGTCTTTATATCATTGTTAGGATCTTGCGGGAAGTGCTCTTTCGGAAAATGCGTGTCTGGATTCTGCGAGTGTGTGCTTGGATGGGAAGGCGCAGCCTGCGATCAAAAGGGTAATATTTCACAACACATGCCTTCTCGATGCAGTATAAACAAGTACGTTGTATGGCAAAATGACCTATTATGTATAACATAAAGACAAGAAGGAATATCTGCAATATCTGAAAGTCTGGTTTCATCCGAAATCTATCAATTATGGGAATGATATCGAGATAAAAATACGAATTATTGGATGGAGTACGATTTTTCACGAATGCAGTCAATGAGTGAAGAAAATTAGTAAACCTCCTTTAAATAAATTCGGCACATTAAGTTTGGACTAGTAAGTTTGGTTGATCATTTTTCTGTTGTTTATGCATCAATCTCAGTGTAATATATATCAATAGAAAACTTGTGTAATTTCCTTTACTTTGATATTCTGTATGCCAAAAATTACGTGAAAAATAATTGATTGACTCATTGACACCCGCACCCAACAGGACGGTACAGTGTTGAATACAATGTTGGGAAATTTCGGTACATGCAATTTTGTGACCCACTCACGAAAACCTGCCTGGTGCTCGTTCCATGAGTTTACAATCACAATGAGCTTGATGCTATAGGAAATGATGCACAAAGTTAACGCTTTCTACTTATATATGATACGTACACATTGAAATTGAACAAAAACAACCGAAAGATGATAAACCAAACTTAGTTTTCCTTACTGAGTTTATATGCAGTATGAAAGCAATTTACAAAGATAACAATTTTTCAATTTTTCATTTAACAGCGACGTGCAACAATGTGAACAACTGCACCAGCCCAGCTAACGGAGCGTGTAGGACGACAGACGCCTGTCAATGTAATCCTGGTTTCATCGGTAAGTGTTTTTAAAATACCTCTAGAATGCATTGAGCAATAAACTACATGCAGCACAAATACAGTTAAATCGTGTAATATACATGTAGCGTGAATTGATGATGATGATGACTGGTTTATTCAAACAACAATTCATATATACATGACCCAGATAGCAGCCCTAAGGCTGAATTGATAGGCACATTCACATTACAATTGGGATAAAATCTGTTAAAAATGTTTACAGCATGTCATCATTAAAAGAAGAATTTCACTGAATAACGCCATTAAGCAATTAAATAAACTATTCATACAGAGTCATCGTTTAGCAAGGAAACCATATAGTTAATCGGACTTCTCTTGAAACGAGTAGTATTCGCTTTCAGAGTCTGGAGCCTGTTACTAGACCGAGTCTCTCTACCTGAGATCTCCCCACGGCATGGTGGGAGCCAGTTTCTGCAGATTGGGGATTTCCAGAGGGAGCTGGCATACGTTCTGCACAGTTCTTCTCGCGTCACACTATAGAGAATTACGATTGATCGGTGCTAATAATCATCATTCTCATTGTTGTCTTGTTCTTAACGTCAATGTGTCATTCTCCTGTTCGGAAGGTATTGATTGCAGTATACAACCAACTTGCCTTGCCGTGGCCAACTGCTCCACGCGGGGGGTCTGTGTGGACTGGGACACCTGTCTGTGTGATCACGGCTGGGGAGGGGAGAGCTGTTCCAAACCGACCTGCAAAGATCTGGACTATTGTTCAGGTAAGCCGTCTTTAACCATTATTGTCAGAAGTGCATGCATTGTCAAAGCTTTGTGAAACTAACACGCTTAGTAATGTTGACAGAGAGGTGTATGTACCAAATGTTGGAATTTATGATAATGATCATCTATATTTTCCTGTATCACTCATGGTTCTTGTCTGATTTTAGGTCATGGCACATGTGTTGAGTATGATATATGTGAGTGTAACCGGGGCTGGACGGGCGTTAGCTGTGCGCTTCCCGACTGTAGCGGCGTGAGCGACTGTTCCGGGCGGGGTGAATGTGTAGGACCGGACGTCTGTGAGTGTTACAGCGGGTTCAGGGGACAGAATTGCAGCCTGACGTTGAACTGCACCGAGTTGGATGACTGTAATGGACAGGGACTCTGCGTCATCACACCTGGAGACGGACAGTCGAATGTTTCATGCAGGTAATTGAAGATAATGAAAGGGTAGATATTGGAGTTTTCCGTTACCAGTTATTCTCACCTGCTGACGTTTCGATATCGATGTCTTTCAGACATATGCATCTTTCTCAAAGCTTCTAACTGGAGTTCTGCTTCCCGCCGCTTTATGTAGCGCTTTGTATTGGTAGCGCTTTTGCGGCGAGAACACTATCCCAAAAGTGGCTAAGTTTGTTTACTCCCTCGTCGTCCCCATTCATCACTTTTGTTTATTACAACGAAAAGGACATACAGTACAAAGTGGTGCCGCACTCAAGCATACTGTCTTATATTAACGGAACCACTGGACAAAACATGATACATGATGACAGAAAATATGTAAGTGGGAGCGTCTGATGTACATGAACAGTGTCGGACAATTGAATTATAGTAAGAGAAAATAACGGCTGACATTGGTTATTGTGGTGAAAGTACTTGTAAAAGGTACCTGTTGAAATGATGCAATACAAATTAATGCAACGTATCCGGTGTATTAAAGAAGCAGTCCGGATATTGAAGTCAACCCCAGCGAGGGAGGATACAAACTTAATATTTACTACATATAGCGGCGAGAAGCAAAACTCCAGTTAGAAGCTTGAGGAAGATGTCTGACAGACATGGAAACGTCAGCAACTGATCGTTTGAAAGAAAACTCAGATATCCCATGATCTGCCAACCTGATAAAATGATTTTATCTTATTTTGTCCATATTAATAATGATTTGTCGATATTCATTATTCAAACATCCCGTACTTTAGGTGTTTCATAGGTTTTACCGGGGCCAACTGCAGTGACGTCTCGTGCCCCGATGTTAACGAGTGTTCCGGGAACGGACAGTGTGTGGAGCCGAACCTCTGCTCGTGTGACGCCGGTTTCACAGGGGCAAGCTGCGCCAATTTCTCGTGTAAAGCAATGGACTTCTGCTCAGGTATACATTCTTTCTTTGTAAGATATCTTTGTAACGATAGTTTAACCTTAAGTCGTAAATTTTGACATGAGTGTGACTTCTTAATAAGACTTAAAAATATTGGGCATACATGTAATCATTTAGCGTCACGTTGATCTGCTACTTACTACAAATGACAGGAAACTAATTTGAAGGATTTTTCAAATGATTCATGCCAGACGTACAAATCAATGTTTGGTCCAAATACACAGATTTGTTTTTTTTCTTCTTTCGCCCAGGTCATGGGGAATGTGTCAGCTATGATGAGTGCCGATGTTACGAATCCTGGAGCGGACCGTCCTGCTCGATTGCAAACTGCAGTGGTGTCAACGACTGCTCTTCAAATGGTGTATGCCTCTTGCCAAACACGTGTGAATGCACTAGCGGGTATGACGGGCTATCCTGCGACCAGTTTAGCGCTCCCAATGAAAATGCCCCAGTGTTTACAAACGAGACATTCGCCGTCAGTATTCGTGAGAATGTACCGATCGGAACAAAGGTTACCACAGTTTCTGCAGACGATGCCGATACAGGACGTAACGGCTGCATCACGTATTCTATTTCACCCGGTAGTTCAGCGGAGATGTTCCTTGTTGATAGTGAGACAGGTGAAATTTTCACACTCACTACTATTGATTACGAAACACTGACTGAGAAGACAATATCTCTTGTTGTTATTGCAAGAGACAAAGGTGTTCCTTCCATGTCTGCCTCAGCGACCGTTGCGGTGACTGTGCTGGACATGAACGATAACTGTCCGACATTCCAAGACGACGCCACAACCATCCAGCGCACGCTTCGCCCCGGTCAGTCATTTAACATCACGGCTACTGACAGAGATAGCGGCGTGAACGGCAAAGTTACGTTCTCAATACTAGGAGAGGAAAACAGCCGTCGATATTCTGTTAACGAGTCAACCGGTACGGTAACCTTTAGTGATGGCATTACGCCGGGGAAGTACACATTCGTTATTGTGGCTAGTGATCAAGCAGTCATCCCCTGTTCATCCCGTATCACCGTAACTGTGATTGTTGTGGATAGCATGCCCGAACCAGAACCGGTAATGTCATCTACAGGTGTAAACGCACCGAGTTTCACAGTGACGGATACTAGTACCTTGTTCAATTCTGCTCATACATCTTCCACGTCATTCGATGCATCAACGCAGCTACTTTACCCGTCAATACCTCAAACATCAACGCGCCATCCCACGTTCTCCACCCCGACAATACCATCTCCAGGCCGTTTAACGTCGACGCCCCTGGCACCATCACAAGTGACCTCCAAGCCACAGCAGATTTCTTCAACCGAAGTACAACAGCCTGTCACACCATCTCTAATGCCTGTACCTGGTCAAGCCGCCTGTTCATCCCCTGTCACAGTAACTGTGACAGCTGTGGACAGTACATGCACAACAATACCCGAACCGACACTCTTGTCGACTACGACAGATGGAGACCCATCAGGCATCACCGCATCACAGACGACCATCACGTCAACGCCACAGCCCACAGCTGCAACTTCACCAGCAAACACCGTAGAACAACCAGATCAAAGCGTCACAACAACAACAACAACATTCCTTCTGAGGAATGTCGGCATCGAAATGATTCTGGACATGGTATGGGATGAAGATCTTGCTTCTCCCACGTCGGAGAAGCACAGGAGGCTTTCATCAGACATATCAACTGCAGTAAGTTTAACAATTTCAGACACAACAGTTTTGGAAATGAAAAAATCATCTTGTCACATATATGTAATTTCTATTTCTGTCAGAAAATATTACGATGTTGTAACAACTTGACTTGTACTTTTTTCAGATGGCGTCCGTTTTTAGGAACGAATCGAGATTTGTTGGTGTTGTCGTCGCAGGGTTCAGGTAAACATAATGCATTGTTCTCCTTAAAACAAAACCTTTACAGACATCAGAAGTTTACTTCAATTCACATATTTCTATAGCTACAACATGCTACAATCGAGATTGTTTTCATGCTCAGGGAAGGGAGCACGGTCGCCGATTTGCAGCTACTTCATAATGGCGGGGAAGGTTTTGACGACGTCGCCACGAGTATGCTAAGGCAAGCTTCAACAAACGGGCTGCAAGTGGGAGGGACGAGAGTGACGGGGCTTGACCAGAAAGGTATGTTAGCCTCTGATGTTGTACCATATCATTCGAATTCAGTACACAGGTTTATATGTTTATCAGTACGTATACAGGTAACGTTTCCTGAATACTCTGATGCCTCAGTACCATATTGTAAGTGAACTTTCACGAAATGGTAACATAACGGTATGTGTAAAACACAATGTCAATCTTCACTTTCCTATAAATCCTGAGTTGTGCCGTTAAACAGGATTCTATGTTGTGCCATCACATATCATATATACGAATGAGCAGAAAATTGTTCAAACAATTATCCAGTGAAAGAATTTGGCTTTCTGTATGCAGTATAATGACGTCATGAAATAATAAATGCCTCGATTCATTCACAGAATACTTGTCCCTGATACAAACTGAGCATTATGTGCGATACGTTTATGAAAAGTAATTTTCAGTTCACTGACTTAAAATAATTTTTCTGTTATTATCATTTTCATTTTCTTACAGTAAACGAGATTCCAGGAACTTCACAGGGGTTTGATTTCCAGTGGCTTTATATATTGGGCGTTATCCTAGGGATCTTTCTGATAGCGACTACTATCATAGTGATACAGCAGAATAGAAAGCAGAAAAAGAAACAAAGGGCAACAAGCAGGGTGTCGCGGCGACGGCAACAACGTTACACGGCGACGCATGGTTCTTATATGGAAAGTGCTTTTTAGTTCAAGGTAAATGTTGAATATGGCCCCTTACTTGGGGCTTTTGATTGTGTTCAGTTGTTCAGCGATTGAGAGTGATTGTCTATCATTGTGATTTCTGAGATGTGCTTTTTGGTTTTTGTTTACTTAAGTTGTACGGCTTTATTTGTTTTTTGTCTCTGACGAAGTTTTGTCATTACTAATGCAAATGATAACTACCACACCAAAAAAAATGCAAGCAACTTTGACACACAAGTGAAGAAAAGAACCATCGATGATAAAGAAAGCAAGGAAATAATATCAACAACAATGATATTACATGGAGCCCTAAAAGACAGAAAATTTCACACCACGAATAAGTTACTTCACCAGAAACATGTGCAATCACCACAACAGGGCCATTTATGAGCATGGAGAAAAGTTAACTGGTACTTTTTGATACTTAATGATGCGCAAAAAAGAGCGTTTTCCTGTTGATTACTTTAGTACACCATTGTGCATGCATGACTGCTGGTTGGCTGCTTAATGAGAGCTATAATCCAAGTGTGTAACAGACAATTTATGCAAGTTAAATTCAACAACACGTAGTGTAGAACTGATACTGTACTTTTCATCAGTTTTAATGCATAACTAGGAGTAATTTAGCGTGCCATTGTTTCACATTGTATCAAAATTGATGATTTTCTTGGAATTTTGCAACAAAATCACAGAATTTTCAAATTTATACACCTCGTAGTATATCGTTATTTTAAGTAATATTTGATTGGAGTTACGTAACAACGTAACTTGTCAATGTTAAATCTAAGTGGATATCTTAACGTAGAAGTATTGCTGTTCTATGGTGTATTCTTTTGGTGCAAAATAAACGACAGACAAATTCAGTTGTTATTTGTATTTACCTTTGGATTTATTTACAAGATATTCAGATTATAGCTTTTAACACACTCAGTGGCAGTTTGCCCCAGGAGAATATCGACAAGTCTCATATACTTACGCAATGCAGAAAAAGTCGTATCCCTAATGTAGGTCTTCATTTATTCACAATTATATAATCATAAGTTTGTATGATGATGATTGTATGATTGTATAAACTCTATAGAATAGTTTAGGCCGGAGAACGTATATCACAGCTGACCGAGAAACTTGATCTGACTTAAATATACTCCACATAGTCCAGAGGGATAACCAAGATAACAGAGTAACCCAGGTATAAGGACATTAAACACCTTGTCCCAATCCACATGTGTAGAGCTTGATATTTCTGGCCGGGTACACAGACGAAAATAAATGTAACATACCCTGTGGGGCCACAGAAAACAACCAGGGGGCATGTTTACGCCAGAAAACTGAGGCGAGCGTGCGAATAAAAACAATTTGACCCAAAAAAGTTGTCTTCATTGTGAAATCTAACGCCCCTCTGTGCGAATGGACACTATGTATAACGGCGCCCCCTAACGGATACACGAACTCGTCACACACAAAACGCATGCTTGACGTTTAACCGTGTGGTCGTGTTTTGCACGTGCGTGATGTTCACACAGTGCTAGCATGCCAAAGATGTACAATGCCATATTTGCCTTTCTCAGTAATATCACCCAGTACACAAACACCTGTATAAAATACCATTAAATGTGGTCATGAAAATGCGGCCAATATGCTTTGAAACATATGCAGCTGTAGTCAGAGTTCGCAAGAGGTCGTTCAAGATATCTCAAGCTGTGCTAGTAAGTTTTTTTGTTTTTAAATCTTAGCCTATAGTATTATTTTAGAACTGTTTAAAGACCGTCTTCAAAGATCCATCATGTCATTCTCGTGTACCGAACTCGGGGTCACCCTGGCTCTATAGCCGGCGGCAGATAAAGTCATTCCTACCGATTAGCTTCCTCTCATCGTCCCCTGAGAATTTCCCGATGACGACCATCGTGAATAATTTACGAAGAGCATAAACAAAATCCCTGATATCATCTCCCTGTATCCTCACTGAGAAATCACGATCTCTTCACAGCTGCAAGAAGGCAGTGTTCGGTATCAAGGGCTCTCTTTCTGGAGATGTTACCAAACTTTCAAGAATTTCAATGGAGCATTGTGCTCAGTTGAAATCATTGTTTAATAGATATAGTGATAGCATAGCTCCAGATGTATTGCTTATCAATTGTATAAAAGTATAGCAGCGTGGCATAGGTTTCATATATGATAATGAGTACCGTAGTACCTGTTTATGACTCGTGTGCAAAATTTGTTTTCATACAAAGCATGGAGCTTTCATCAGTCTACACCGGCCAATAGAACCACTCAGCGAAATAGACTCCGTTTTCTTTTTCTGTTACTCTAACAAGTAAATACAAAATGCGATTTCAAAATGCGATTTCAGGATATTATATACAGCAAACATTCTAACTTCTGAAGAAATTTGTCTGGTTAGCACAATACCCAATTTCTGCAAAGGTTTACGTACTTGTTGTCAAGTAAAATGTTACCTTGCAGCCGTATCCATGTAAAAAAACAGGTCACTATTGGGTCCACCCATTGAATTGATACTATTGTTGTATAAAAACGTTTATACCAAGTTTCATGGTTTTATCAAGATTTGATAAATTTTGCATCAATCACTAAGCCTTGTAAACCTCCGTATTTACAAACCGTCTTCGACCAAAAGAATGAGTGCTTTGTAAAGTTCTTTTTTCATTGTAGAAACTGGTGTGCCATTCTAAAGAATCATCATAGTTTTGAGGCTCACACCTCTAAAGTTATTTTGATTTTAGATTTGGCCCCGAGACAGATTTATCCTAGATGGAAGAACTAAGCACAGCTAACACCTGGCACATCCACGTGATCCTCCTTCTCACATCTCCGGCTGGTTGATGACTTCCAGAGGACATCACGGATGGCGATGAGAATGGCCATGGAGTCACGTGATAGCCAAATCTCACGCGGCTGCTGACGTCGTACTCTGGGAAAAGTCATCTTCGCGCGTAGTTCTGTTCAGGCCATGGCGTTCAAGCTTATTATACCTGCCGACTTACATCGCCCTGTTACGTGCAAAAGGACCAGGGATCTCGATATCTATAAAAGGTTGGAACACGCAGCTATGTAGTTTGTAAATGGTCACCGAAGAAAATAGCTTAAAAACAAATTCGTGATGATAGGACTGTTATATTAATAATAATAAGGAAAAATTCCTCTCCCATTGCCTCAAAAGCAGACGTCAAACCTAACAGTCAACAAAGCTAACTCGATCTATGTTTTAGAATGGACCGCATTGTATCTATTGTATTTTCATCACTATATTTCATATGTCATGTTACATGTACGTGCAATTAGCAATAGGGCATGTATTTGCAATAAAGTTAACGTCAGTGAATTGATAGCTGAAAAGACGGTTAGATAAAGTTAGATGATTATCAAACCTGGACCAAAAGTAAGCAAGATCATATTTCTCAGAAAACTTCTCACGAGAGCCTGCACTCCTGATGAAGATACATTTCTGGGAAGAAAATTGGGAAGATGGAGAAACGTAATAAATGACACCATAACAGTCACCAATGATATCGAAGCTTACGTCAACAACCCAATGATCTGGACACGTGCGTGTCTACTGGACCTGAAGACCGCTATCAGGTTTCCACTCACCGAGTCGTGCAGCTACGTCAACGATGACGTGCAATGCTGGAGAAATTATCTCTCCCTTCATACACAACTGCACAACCATACATTATTGGTAGTCTGGACCAACTGATCAGACCACGGGAGACTGCAACCATGGTACAATCGACGAGAAATCAAAGATTTCACGGATCGCTCGATGAAGTCTGTAGATAAAGATCAATTCATTAACACTTGTATGTTTTGTTGTCTTTTAATGCATATCTATATCTTGCTTGTTGAAATCAAGGGTGGCACAAATCTAATTTTGGTCGCTGTCCGGTCGCCGTCCAGTGGAAAGATCGCCTTAATAATGTTTAGTGACTTCTACATAGAACTAATCTCATGTGCCTCGGCCCCTATTGATTATTACGTAAAACATATCATATAAAACATTTAGATGCACATTGCAGAACCATGAATACAAAATCTAACATTTTAATACAGAGTTTATGGCTTTGACTTGATACGTACAACTTCTCAAGGTTCGTCGAAACGGCTGAAAAGGGAGAATCCTATGATGTTCTGGCATTATGTATACAATTAAACACATTACTCTGCCACTAACGGTATGTAATGAATGTATCGACCTGAATGATTATGTGAAAACTAATTTTTACAAGGTTAAAACTTCGTCCAAAGTTAGTTGATTGAATTATTGAAGAAAATTGCGACCCGGAACATTCCATAATTGGTACAAAATGTCAGTGGAAACTTTTGGTAAGGAAACGAATTGCCAAACAAACTATTTTTGACATGTTATGATGAGTCAATGATTCAACACAAGCAAATGTCTACATTTCAAAAATTGTAGAAGACAAAGGTACTTGCAAACACATCTGTTGAGGCCCCCTTTCCACTAGATGGCGATCGCACTGTGCTCTCTCTGCGACCTAATTAGAATATGTATAACCTTCGCTTTCACATTGGGTATGTTATACGAAAGGTAAAAGTGTGACTGGGAAGACAACAAAACGGACAAAGCGTAAAAAGTTTCGTTTCTTTTCTATATAATTCGATAATAGATTTGTCAAGCTTTAGGTCGCAGAGAGAGCGCGGCGAGAGCGCCGTCCTAGTGGAAAGAGGGTATCAAACAAACAATAGTGGCCTGTTCTCCTGTCTCAGCCGCATGTCATTGTGCGTACACGGCCAGCTGATATATCGTCTCATTACTGTGATCACTAGGTCGTGTCGGATGTACCAGGTTTTACCGGGTGTTTCTAGTCACCAATGAGACTTTATGGCGTGAATGTTAACAGCTTACTACCTACATGTTGTCGTTTTAATGGTCTACGTAAAGCTAATATTTGTCCTACTATATATCTATGATATATAACTTGCGTGGATTATAACATTGTACTAAAACAAGACAGACTACACTGATTAACTGGTTGATTCTTGTACTTTTGTGAATTGTTATTTTGCGAAGGATCGTGATGGAACACTTTTTACAAGTACTTAAAAGCATTACTTAAGATACTTCAAAGTATTACCTCTGCAGATGTGTCACTGCGATGAAACAATTATTACTAATTGTCACTGCTATAGATATGATTATTTAAACCTAGTATTTCCTTAGTAGAAAATAACATTTTTTTAATTCAACTTACTAAATTTAAATTTCTAAGTGGAGCACACCATACGTTTAATTTGATAGTACATTAAAGATAATCATACCACACGGATGGATTTGCAATGTGATTACTTGCTGCGATGACTTGATATCCTTAATTTGATCTTATACATAAATATTTGCGCTTCAGATATCACAAGTCATACCTTTAACGGTTGAAGGTATGAACGTAAAACGCACTGATGACTTGCGTACATGTTTATAATCCACTAAAGCCGTGTTTGAGCGAGCGTCGATGACTATATTTGTGTGTCATGCCTAACATTTATTTCCTCAATGTCATCATCTTATACCTGCTAGACTTTTATTATGAATATTTGCGCTGGATATTAGGTAATATCTAGTTTCATTACGTGTGATGAGGCGGCGATTTGAGATGAGCACATCAGGTTGATCAGCACTACATGTCGCTGTAAACGGTCTCCAAATCGTTGGTGAGAATAAAGCAATGGTTGTGTAAAAAGAGTCTCTTTATTGAGATCAGTGACGTACCAACCCTAGAAAACTTGTCGTCAGAATATGGATGCGTCGACAAAGTCACAGAATATCAAAACTCTTTGGAAAGATGAAAATAAACTTCTAGCCGAACTGGTCAGTAAAAATAAATAAAATAAATAGCTAGAAGCTTATGTTTCTGATTTTTTCGACTTTCATAGAAAAAATATAAGTCATATTTCAGTTTATTTGTAACTATACAACTGACGTTACGCCGGTGTTCTGAAGATGTGCGAACTACAACTTCGATATAAAAACAACAACTTTAAATTGTCGCAGTATTTTCCAGTGGCTTACAGCCGTGGTGACAGGTAAAGACGAATTCTTCACGGTGATATTCACAAATAAATCCGGGGATACATCAAGAAGCGAAACTGTTCAAATATCCATTCGAATTTACGTCTGTCAGACTAACGGTCAATTTATGTTGGTGAGTGATTTCCCCGGGGAGCACCGCTGTCTGTGATTGACAGCCGCGTCTGACGTTCTTTGACAGTTGACTGAGCCACTACCTTACCGTAACCATGACAACGGAGGAGAGTCGGTGCGGTTCCGCCAGCCTGGGTCTCGTCCCCAGGGTGACGCTGCAGGCGGGGAATGCCCGCTATAACTCTCTCCTGCCGGAGTAATTTGTCGGCTCCTCGCAGGTGCCTCACGAGCGCGCATGTTGTGTTTATTGGGTATAAATTGGCGCTGGTGGTGTAAACTTTATGCCTGCTGACGTCCTGGGGACGCGCCGGGGGGTCGCGTAAGGGGAACTATGAAACAGTTTTTCCGCATAAAGGCTAAGATCGTAACTGTAGTCTTTACATGACTCTGGTTTGGCCGAATAGTAATAGGGAACTTTAGCCAAGTTAATAATGAAATTCTACTAGGAGTTAATTGGCCTAGGAGTGAACGGCAGATAGCTGGATAGACTGCAAAAGACAGACTGAAAACCAATGGCAACTTACTCGTATTTGTCCCTATTTGGCAAAAGTGTTTTCTGTTTTCATCCAGTTGACACGTCTGCTTGGAGGCTTTCGTAACTGGACATGAGTATAGATATAGATGAACAAAAAGAGATCTACTAATGTAGCATAATCTATCCTCATGTGAGGTTATGCACACTGCAGATATCTCGGTGTTCTTGAAAAATTTCAATAACACCTTTTGGCGGGCTTAGCTACTGGTGTAGGGTACTAAAGGAAGCATAAGAGTTGACGTTATAGTATCAATTCTGATTTACAAGAGAAATTTTCGGATCATCAGTTATTTTTTTCAGCCGAATAAAAAAATCTATATAATGATAATAGCTTGGTGGAGGATTGAATGGCCGGATGAATGAGTGAATGAGGCGATTTACAGGGTGAATCATTGATTCAATTAACATATAGAAAAAGAAGAAGAAGAAAAATGATTTTATTGTGCGACATGTTGAAGTACATACAATACATGGCAACTTGCACAAACAGTTGAGCTACAAAAAAATGAATGGAGTTCTAAGGAATAGAAATACCGAAAGAGGAACAAGATCTCAGATGCGGATGACGTCGACATGCGTGTGATTTACACCAAAGACTAATCAAACGTATCTAACGTTAACGTTCAGATTCTTTTCATCGTATCATCAACTATCAATAAACAGATTAAGACCGTACCCGAGTGTAGATTAAACTCGTCAGTACCAGGTTTGGCTAAGTGCTTTGTAAGGTTGATATTGATTTTAAATTGCACAATTTAGAGCACTTGTGGCAGATTCAATGATTTGTGTGTGCGAATAAATATTGAGGTAAACATGCAAAAAAGTTGTAGTTTTTAGTTCTATTCAATACGTTGTTCTTTCCTTATAAGTCATGATTTGTGCGAATTGTAATCATGTATGTACATGATGTGTTTTTATTATGTATGGACTGTATGAAGAAAGTATAGTTTACATTTATTCTAATTAATGAATATCCAATTAAATATTAAACTTCGATTATCATCTTTCTAAAAACTTGCACGTCATTCCTTTTCGTGCCCCTGTAAATGGCTCCCTTTCCATATTACCATATTAGGACTGGGACTGTATGCTGCCATCCCAATCTCGTTCCCAGTATCCACTCGTTTTGTGCAGAGTTTGTGTGAAAGGTCACGCGCTCCGTGCTCAAGGTCACTTGGCAGATAACTTCTGTTCCTCAAAACCACTTAAACACAGCGGCACACCACGCTAATGGCTGTTTGCCGAGAACTTATCAAATTTCTCCTGGACCGTTATCTCAGCATGCCATTCTCTTAACTCTCTGTTCAAGTCTCGCGAGACAAAACGTGACTTTGACTCTTGTGTCAGAGAAACAAAGCGGCGGGGTCCACCCTAAGTACAGTTGCCAGTTTGTTAGGTCAGTGAGTCAAGTGGAGACACGAGCGCTGAGGAGTACCAAAGTGGGGTGAGTTATTAAGGTCTTTGTCACTCTTAAACTTCCGGAATGGGGCGGGAGGGAGGGCGGGCGGGCATTAATGCGCACTGGGGGTGAATACAAGTCAAGTCAAAGTTTGTTGCACAATAAGTTTATCAGACACAGTTTAAAAGCAAATTGTTGCGACTTCTGGTAAGTTACATTAATCTATCAATTCACACATACATCTAAGTCATACAATATTGATAGAAGGCATGATTAGGTGCTGTATGTCTGCATGTGTTGATACTCTTAAGTCGTCTTGCCCCTTCGAAAACAATCCAGAAAATATAGCACCGATACCGAGTCAATAAGATGACTACAGATTTGTACTTTTTCCACCATGATTTCCTTACGTCTCCGAGCATACGAGTCAGTTAAATTTAAAAAAAAAGGATCTCAGTCAGTCTTTTGCAATTTTCAGCTATCCGCCGGCCGGTAAGTTCACTCCTAGGCCATGGCCAATTAACTCCTACTAGGCTTTTATTCCTAACTTGGCAAAAGTTCCTTATCACTATTCGGCCGTGAGTCAGGAATCTGGTAGAGATTGAAGCTTCTTCTCTAATAGTACTTTTATGGCATTATTACTAATTTGTGACGAGAAACACGACCGTACCGAGGCTGTTATTGTGAGTGCTCGGAGCCCTGCCGAGTCTCAGCAACACGTTGGCTCGTGTCGTGATGACGATAACAGCTGACCGACCCCCGCGCTAGTACCGTGGTTATCAACCCGCTAAAGGTGGACTCTCACTGCACTTGGGGCGAATTTTAGAGATAAAGCATAATTCTCTTCCGTTTTTTTCTTTATTTTTTTTTTTTGTCTTATAAGTCATACTTTAACGTATTACGTGTTAAAAATCGCGAAAATAACAAATCAGTGCCGCAGTGAGCGAACCCCGCAGTACCGCACCGGTGGTGCCCCAAGTGCAGTGAAAGTCCACCTTAATCTGGCGTTGGGACAAGTTTACCACTTACGGAATATGACATGAACTGTCGACCCGAATTAATGTAGAAATTAAAGCAAATTAAGGAAAGTTTAAAATCATTCCAACCTTGTTGGAATATCTTTTGCTACAAATAAGTAGATGACGTGACCGTACTGTTTGTGGTGTCTTTGCTACTTAAATTTATCTATTTTATTTATCAATCTTGTAGGGTAGACCCTTCCAATGGTGCCCTACAAGTTAACAGTAATTATATAACATAAAAAACGCACATAATCGAACATAGAAGTAATAACTTTTCTGATTAATTCAAAACAAGTTAAACACTAACGACTCAAAATCATATAACAAAACGTTGTTAGATTTGGGTGAGCTTGGTTATTAAAATGAAACAAAATTAACCTCCACAAAATACACATTATCGGCATTACCTTTACAGTTTGGCACGGCAGCACCATCAAGTGCAGGGCGCTCCCATATCCAGATGATACCGCCTCACAAAAAAGAGTTGTGTACAGAAAATCCCCATAGCGCTTATCTTATCTTCCGAGTCGTCAAAGTCTGTGCATTCTTCGCCGTACGGAATGGTACGACAAGGCAGAAATATGCGGATAACATGGCCGGCATTTCCGCGGTCTGGGTGGCAGGTTCATTCTCATAAAGAGGTTCCTAAAGAATTAAATATAGATCAACGTAGTGGGGTTAGACATTGATGGGAACGGTGGATTAAAATTAATGGCTATATCAGCCTGATAGGACTTGCCGAAATCATTGGGTGGCAGGAAAACTTGTTTTCTTTATCCTAATCCGCAAAGGTTTGGTTACAACAAGCACTTGATATATCAAGAGGTATAGAGACAGAATTTGGGGTCATATCATGTCTATTCATAGAATCGGGACTTTGTCTCTAACGGGTTAAAACATCACTTTTATAATTCAGGCGAGTTAGCAACCCGCCCGATAGCGGCGTGCCGTCGCCTTGGTTCCCGCGCGAGAAATGCATGCAACGACGAGTCCCTGAGGAAATTTCCCCTTCGATTTTTACCCACGTCGAATGTATTCGGGGCGTCGGGCTGTAATTTGAAAATTGTGCAAATCCAAGGTCCCTGACGACCGAGCACTGCCCTGCATAAGGTTTCCGAGTTCGGCTCTGCGCCGAGACCTTGGTTGAACCTGCCGCCGTCTCCGCAAAAACAACAGCCGAACATCCACAAGACTCTCTCAAGACCATCCTTGCATCTTGAGGGAGACGCCTCGTCTTCGAGCTCACAAGGTTCGGCTGGTCCTTAAGGTAACGTATCATGATAGTTCAGTCTAACTGAGAAGTCACGCGGTTTTGTATGTTGCTCGCTGTGTGTGGTGCATGTTGTTGCATAAGGTCTATCCACTTAAGCCAGAAACACTGCGCCGTTAACGTTGTGGATAAAAAGAACAAAATGGCGACTTGTACCAAGATGAAGCAAAAGTAGCATGTTCTGCGGGTTTACATAGATCTACCGAGAAAATGCGCGCTGTATGGAAAAGTTGACACACTTTGAAATTGAGACGTTTATCTCGGGGCACGGGGCAATTATTCTAATCGATGAAAACGCACCCCAAATTGACAGTAAACGAGGGCCTCCGGACCTACCCGGCAATTACCGAGCGTTTAGGCGAACATGGGTCGGGACCGAGCGCCCTCCCGTCGGCCATTCCCGTACCGTCGGCTCGCGTTGGTAATAACAATAATATTAATACCTGCGCACCGAGAATGGCGACTTTATAAGGGGATATTCATCATACAGCGATGGGAACACACCTGACAGGCGGCTATAACGTGAGAATGCCGTCCCCAGGGACGCCATGGGTGTTGTATGGCCAGTACACCTGCATTATTGATGACTCACTGCAGCTACAGGGGAGGGACACACAGGCATCCCGGATCATCCCGGTGGTAACACACCAACAATTCTGACTCACGTATATACTGGCATAGAAATCGGCTGTAAGGCCCCAAATTTGATTCTAAAATGCGTGACATATTCTTAATTAAGACACCAGGTGTTCTGGAAATCATTAAATCTCTTTAATGGTTCATCTGCAAACTCAAGTGTCGAGGTCATTTAAAACAAAACACCTTCGCATTCCTGTATTGTTGCGGCAAAAGACTACAGGATACATACTAAAGATCACTGTAATCCATCTAGAGGTTCTTGAGTTATTCTGACTTCAAAAATTCGGAAACACAGACAGACAGACAGACAGACAGACAAACATACACACCCCAAACTATAACTCCATTTTTGATGGAGATAATTACGAAAAGCTTATGGACTTGTCACAGACGTTTCTATCGCACGTCCAACAAAAGTCGAACAATCTATAATGCGCCTTGCTAATTGAGAGATGATAGGCCGAGTGACAGTCTCCACGCCCAGGTAATTTACTGGTTATTAAGCAAAACAAACAAATCATAAAGAAGTAATGCCGGGCGCGTGTGCGCCATTATGTTTCTCCCCGCCCGTCCCTCTAGAGGTGTGTGTGTGAGAGAAGGCAGGAAACGCCAGAAGGCGGATTGCTCTTAGCCATGCCGGGCGTGCGGAAGTTTCCTCAGGGTGAAATTACCCCCGCCACCTCGCACTTGTTGTTCACCTGGCAATAGGCGTCCTGCGCCACACCGCGCCCTCTGCAGTGGCCTAATTTGTGCTCAGGTAAAAAAATCCCTCACCCCTCCTCCCAAGCGGCCAGGGAGGAGAATCAGGTCACCTCCTCCAGCACAGGCGAGAAATTTCAGACCTTTTTGATCTACACTACAAGAAAGATTGCCCACGAACGGGAAAACAGTGTCAGTGCACGCTCCGTGAGACGTGTACACGGTCTGTGAAGCCTGCTTATCCTTCATCAGTCAGATTAATATCTAAATCAAAGCGGAGATGGGACAGGGCACATGTTTCAGTAGTCAGAGATGAAGGCGCGTTCCGCGGACCGACTTTCCCTCGACTTTCATTAATGGCGTGTCGAGGCGTCTATTGGTGGAATCCCGTTCAGCCCGCGGTCCACAGAGACATGTTGCTCTCTCCTAAAAGCCTCGGCAAGCGCCGGAGCTCCTCCTGCGCATGCGCTCCTCCCGAGCGGGCCGTCCCTTCCGGATATGATAAACAGAGTTGCAATATTTATGCCAGGCGTCATCAAATAAATAATTCGGAGAGGGCTTGATGTAAATTCAATTAGCTAATGTGTGACGAGACCGGGCTAAGTGTTCACGCTTTTTTTCTCTCTCTCTTCTCTCTCGCCCACAGTCGACCAGGACGTGCCTACGGAAAGATCCGACCGGACAAGTCGAGTCGGGTCGAACATTGTCTTCTTCTCTGATACGGAGGTGTGGCGGAGGAAGAAGGCAGGATCGCGCCCTGCTGCACACTCAGGTTTCCTGGGCGCCACCGTGGCAAGTTTGTGTAACTCGCCTCCGAGCAGAGCGCAGTGTGAGACCATGACTGTCCGTCTAGCCGAGCGGGCCTGAACCTCGCGGCCCGCAGTTCCCCGAACGCCAGCGTTCCATCAGTCCGAGGAGTCCTGAGTTTTCCATTACAGCAGTCTCGGACCGGGAGGAGAGGACGGAGTACGCCATGCCGTTCGGAGGCTTCGACTCGCTGAAGGAGAAGGTGCTGACCCCATGGAGCGAGAAAGACCCCATCGCAAAAGTCAAGTCGCCGATTACAAAGTGAGTACCACATCTTCACACACACACACAACTTCTACCTTAACCCGGGCTTCTTCCCTTCATTTAACGTCCAATTAGGTTTCGGACATGGTTTGAACCATTGTTTAATCTATGTATAAAACAAGGATCCAGCTAGGCTTTAGGACAGAGTCGACTGAGCTGTCTGGCTTGATCAGAAATGGCAGGTGTCTTATTCTTTTCCCTTCTGAAGCCGTGCGCACCTGTGTAGCGCACTACTGTAGCGACTTCGCAGGCCGTACCTTAGTCGACGTTATTAGTTGTGTTCCAACTCGGCATGTATGTATATTCCCCGGCCGTAACTTACTCCGGGCGCCGCTGGACGCCCTGTTCACTTGATAAACGTAATTGACGTATAGTATAAACATGGGGCGCCTTAACTGGTCACTTTATCTATGGCCCCACGTCAGGGCGAGCCTCTAATGGAACAGCCAGCAGGGCAGCGACAAGTATCAGGTGTAGGGAAGAGAAGAAAGGAGAAAAAAAACCCGTGGGGTGTGGAATGCATTGAGAGCGTCAGTGTCTATTCCACCTGTCCGTGCAAAAATAGCCTAGATGAGCGCCATAAATTTTTAATGTCCCCGAGAAACACTAGACATAGTCGCCATTGTTGGTTGCCACGCAAGGTTGACAAAGGTGAGCCTTTATTAGCGAGCTCGGGGAGAAAGGTGGAGGAATGCACTGCATGAAGGTGTGTGTGTGAGTGTGAGTGTGAGTGAGAGTGTGCGTCTCCTCTCCCCACACAACAGTCATCCACAGCCGCACCGCACCAGAGATGCAAGACGAATGGGCTGTTAATGATGTTAGGCAACAATGTGTATAGACCGGGCTTTCCACGTAATTAAATAGCAATCTGCTGCGTGTATTGCCGCCGTCATTACGGCATTACCTCTAACCTGCCTACATCCAGTCACCACAGCTGCGCTAGCTGTGCCGCTGGGTTGGTAATGCTGTGACTCCTTTACTGTGGAAGCGTTGTAGCTAGTGCTAGCTAGCTGGAGACGGCGAATTGAGATCAAGCGCTGGCGGCAAGCCCGTCACACACACTTACCCGCGCATTGTCGGCAACAAGTCCGTGTACGGAGCCCGACAAAGGGGGCAGGGATTGCGTTTTCACGGCTGGGGAGAGGCGAGAAATTGCGTTTGGGAGCGGAACGCTTGTCTGACGGTTACAGGTAAAGGCGTCTGCTCATGCGTAGGCCTCAAATTGAGTATATCGGCAGACTTTGTCACAGTTAGTACTGTGAACAGGATTGATAGGATACTTGTGACACCTCGTGGCCGATGTAAGGTCTGTATGAATGTGAAATTTCGCTATGGACCCTATTCTATATCATCCATATACAATAGTTTTTATGGGTTTGGAATATTGCTATTGATTGTGATTCTGCCCTTGTCAAATTCCATTTGAACTGTGTCTGTCAGCTAGCCTAGCCCTCTGTATCTAAATAGCCACATACTAGTCTGGCAGTCCTGGCTGTGCGCGCTAAATAACTTGAATAAATTGAACTTCAGGGAGAAGAAACTGTTGATCATCTTCGGCAAAGTACATGAAGAGCAGTAAACTTGGGGTGTTCACTTTAAAAGCAACGTATGGTATTTACATAATTCAGTAAAAAGGGGCTATTTTTCTTCACAAAATATAATCATTCCGAAGAATTGACAAAGTCTTTGGCACATTCTAGTACCCTGTACTGTACTGTATTCATAGACACTATTGAACAAACTTTTGTGGCTTCGGCAAACTCATGCCATCAATCCTGTTAGTTGACTAATGTGAGCACCATACATAAACGTCCCTCCCGATTCGTGCGTTAACCAATCAATAACTATGCATATTAGTGAAAGACTAAATCAGGGGAAATCGCGAATCAGAAAGGAATATTTTCACGTTACTAGAACATATTTTTGTTGGCCTCGATTATATTTTCGAATGAATAAGTAAGAGACAATTTGTCATCCGACATGCAGTTCGACAGGCTTCCGTGCTTGTGTGGTTATGACTGTATGAATATTTAGGTGTCGGACATGATACTGCGCTGGGTAATACATTAAAGTTACAGTAACACAAATAGGGACGCCGGAGGGGGGGGGGGCGCAGGGATGTCCCTGTCACAATTTTCCATGGAGTCATGTAGGCAGATGGAGCAATGAAGATGTTAAACAACAGGACAACTATTCACGGATATAAGACAGGTGTATCTTTTGGTGGAAAAAGTTACATCTCTAATGGGTTTTCCGAGTCATCCTCTGCAAGAGTTCATTAACTGTTGAGAAAATGAGGAACTTGTTGATAGCATAAGGGGGGATTTTCTTCAAGTTAAAGGTGTCTAAACATCTTCGTCCTGACCTAGATTGCAAAGTTATTGAAGAAAACGTTAATAAACCACGCCCAGCTTATGTAAAATAAAATGTGCAAGTAAAATCTTAACCAAATTTTGAAAGAAAACATAAACTTTTCCCTCGTCATTCGTATATTTTCTTTCTAATCTGTAAATTTTCAGAGACTCTCCGACATGACATGGATGAATCAGACGTCAGCTGACGCGCCCACCGTTCCGTGACCCCTCCTCCCCTCCCTGTCCGCCATGATGGATCACGGGGATTTCTGGGATATGCTCTTTCCACACACCGCGCCCATAAAGCCGGATAATGATATCTGGAAAATGTATGGGGGTCAGCTCAGGAGGGCACAATTGTTCGACTCCGGACAAGCCTGCGCTGCATTATTAAAGCCGGGCCGGGTCCTCCGGGTCCCCGCAGGACCGGGCGATTGGCTCGCTACGATATTAATCTGCGAAAACATGTCATTAGGTCCAATAAACCCGGCGTTGATGGCATTGATCGCCGAGCGCGCGGCGGATTTTCGCACCCGGGCATGGAGCGAGTAACGCCTGCTTAGACAGCCTGGAGGCTGGAATGGGATGGAAGTTTATGTGAATTTCCACATCTATCCCAGCCATAGACAGAACCCCCCCCCCCCCTGTTCCGAGGTACAATTAGGGTGTGTTGTGATGCCCTTGCAGGTGGCACACACCGTGGATGATGCCGGCTCGGGTAATAAAGCGATAAAAGATAAAGTAATGAGCCGAGCGTTAAGATAGGGATGATTTATGAACTCCAGTCCCAGATTGAAGGTCCAGATTATTCAGAAGCCGTAGAAAAAACAGCCATTTCAAAGCTGAGGATGAGAAGTTGGTGAGAGAATGGGGCATTAGGGCTGTACATTACCTGTAGCTGACGGGGAAAGCTATTGCTACAAGCACGTAACGTTGTGGTATATTGCCTCACAGACCGCATGAAAGGGGCGATTAGCAATTTGTCCCGAATAAAGGTGCAAATTTGTCGCGCAAATTGGTAAATTGCGAGGTAAAATTGCGTAATTTTGCGGCTATTTGCATGCCTGATTGCCGATTTGTTCCCTGCCCGGGTTTTTGAGGACGTGCTGTGCCGATATGTCAGCAACACTATCGCCCCATCTCTCTCAGGGCCGTGCACCTAATTCAGCTCGCGCCGAAAATTGTCTCTGTTTCTCATTTCTCTATCGATTCCCTGTTCCGGCAGCCTAATCTACCAGTAAGGGGAAGAAGATTACATTGCAAGGCTATAACCAACCGTGCAAAATTAGACCGGGGAAGACGGAACCCGCTATTAACACGGGAGACGTACTGCGGCGGGCCGACCTCAACTAATTTTCGCAAAGAACGTTTTGATGCCGCGGATCAGCTCGCCGCATTTGCGCGGATTTGTCCGCAATACCGGCGGATTTCGGGCAATGGAATTACGCGGATTAGGGGAGGGTTTCCTGTTGATGGAGACTGACGTTTCCGTCTCCGGCGGGGAAGGTAGCTGCGGAAGGGCAGCGATGTCTCAATTTGGGCGGCCCGAGTTTGTCTGAGCGATCGTTTCCCACCATCCCGATGTCACGGTTTCCGCACGTAATGTGTCGACAAGGTCGATACGAAGTTTTCTCGCTACAATGTGTCATTAAGAGATCACAGTGGCGGGCAATTAAACAATGCAATCATGCCGGGGTCGTTATCTAAATAAGAAATCTATTTCTCTTCGGGCGGAGGCAGGCGTCTTTTTCATTCAGGTAACGGGCACGGAATAGGTGACTGGAAGTGTGAATGGAAGAAAATGGCACAAAATATCGACACCTTTCTTTCTGAATCTCAGGGAAAAAAGTTGGACAATCATGCCATGGTACACGTAGATAGGTGTCGTAATGGTAATGATATTGAATAGAAAACACACAACAATGGAACCATCGACAACCACTAGACACACATTATGGTTTTATTGCATGCTGGACAATACTCATATGTAGGGCGTGTCCCTTCATACAGTTTGTCAAACTCCTTTTGCTTTGAATCCTTGACAGTGTGTAAAGCTCTAAGTTTGACATTTACACAGTCTGTATGCTTTTTGTCCATGTTTTGCGGAATAAAGAAATCGGCTGTTAGGATTTGTGCCAATGAAACTTTGAAGCACAATTATGTCTGTGTGCCAACATTGCCAGAAAACAATGCAATTCGCAAAAGGATACAAAATTTAATGTACCTCATGGAAAAGTGCAACAGTTTATTGAGATGCGAGTATGTGTATTGAATATTTTTAGCATGTCCCAAATAGTAAGAGAATTGCCAAATTTTAGGTTTATTTGAAGTGCATATTTAATTATGTACATATTTCTTGTCGGCGATTCTTGAAAAAGTGTCCATAAACGTACCAGGAAACTACCAAGAAGGTACTAGTAGTTTTACAGGTGATGTAAACGCCCTTCCCTGTCGGCCAGAGGAATCATTCAAAAGGGGTTACCTGGTGAAGCACAGGTGCATTTTGATGTACATATAATGACAATAAGGCTCTGGACGCACATGTTATACGCACATGTTATTTACATAATATACAGAAAATCTCTAAAACAACATCCTTTACGATGATTACCAAGTCAGACACCTCATCTAACGAACCCTCCTGATGTATGATGCATCATACAGTAGTGCAGGGCGCTGACACACGCATTCATCACTGCCAGGGCGCGCTGTACGGCCCCGCAGAGACCCGCACCCGGGAATACATCACCGCTGCACCGCCGACTCACCTGCTAACGAGGGAACACTAATTTGTCACTGAATTTCCGCGTTGACATTTCGCGGACTTAATGTGCCTTGGAAGCTCGTGCTTATTTTGGGATAAAGAGAGAGGCATGTCTGGATGGATGAGGTTCAGTGATTGCAATAATTATTGACAATTGGTTTTAACCTACGATTATGCTATCACACACAACACAAATTATATGTAGACATTTCACGGACTTAATGTGCCTTGGAAGCTCGTGCTTATTCAGGGATATAGAGATAGAGAGAGACATGTCTGGATTGATGAGGTTCAGTGATTGCAATGATTATTGACAATCGGTTTTAAACCTACGATTATTGTATCACACACAACACAAATTATATGTAGACATTTCACGGACTTAATGTGCCTTGGAAGCTACTGCTTATTCAGGGAGATAGAGATAGAGAGAGACATGTCTGGATAGATGAGGTTCAGTGATTGCAATGATTATTGACAATCGGTTTTAAACCTACGATTATTGTATCACACACTACAGAAATTCTATGTCGACATTTTACTTGAAGCTTTGATAATAGTAGTATATCAGTCTGTTGCCTTGTGCCCACAACGTATTGTTCTAGTCGCAACTAGAACTAGAACTAGAACTAGAACTAGAACTAGAACTAGAACTAGAACTAGAACTAGAACTAGAACTAGAACCTGAATGAAGTCAAAACCTTACTAGATATTAGCTGAAGTCAGGCCTAAAAAATACGTGATAAAGATTGGGGCCGGAGGTGCCACCATGCGGATATCTGGTATGCATCTCAAAGTCAGTTCCTTCAGTATCAGATCTCCATCCTGCAACATGAAAGTCTTTTCTTCTCTCACTGCGCGCCAAAATATTCCGCTCTACTTCATAGCCCGTTAGTGCTGACATTTGAGCAGTCTTTGATCTTTCACAAGGTTTCTCCCCCGACGACGCCGAACCGACTGCATTCATGTTTATTGCCGCGCTCGGATTGATAGATGAATACATCGGGGGCCTGGCGAGAGATTTTTAGGTTCAGCCTGAATAAAGAGAGCCCACAACAGTATCAACTCGACAGGAGATAAGGTTCGCGGGTATTATTCACCCACCACCGTCAGCGCATCGCTCTTTCAGCCGCCGTCAAAGGGGAGAGTGGCTGATAAAGGATCAGCTTTTCCTGGGTGCAAACTGTACATTTCCGCTACACTTCAAACCTTGTTGTCATGGTCCCAAATCGCAAAATTAATCATTTTGAAGTAATGCATGCCAAAAGTGTGAATGAATGCACATGACATAGGCATCACCATGCCACTTTTAAGTCATTACCAAGGCCCAAAATATGCACTTTTGGTCTGAAAATGGTAAAAATGTCATATAATTGATTCTGGGCAGAAACTGAGATTATTATTTTATTCAGAGTGAATACAACTACATGATATTAATTTACTGCGCCGTGCCAAATGTAGTTATATCGGACAAATTTGCACAATTGTTTTTAAAAGCTATGCCCTTCGACTATAACGGCGATCTCCCCTCCTCTCCTGGGCATATGTGTTATGTTAAAGCTACCCTCTTATCTACAGAAGGACTGCGTGTTCCTGTCTTTTAATTTGTACGAACGATTACTAGTACATACCAGAGCAATTCTTGGCGGCTAACATGTGTTACATTGTGCCAAGCAGTTCACTATAAAGAGCAGATTACACAAAACACGGCTCCCATAAGCAGATTGCCCTGTCAGACTGCGTGATTGATGTTGAAGCGGATGTGGAAATATTACCCCGCCAGGGACTCCGCAATTAGAAAATCAGCTTGAAAAGGATGAAGGTAGATTGGAGAATAAACACACTCGAACACTAAGGGGTAAAATGATAGTTTCCCGTCTTCAAAACTAAGGAAAACTCATTCATCTTGTACTTTCTTTCTTGCAAGGCGTTTGATGAGTTTTAAGATGACTCAGATACGCAAATAATATAGTAGACACGACAAAGCTATGGTTTAATCTGGAGATTATATTACAATATACACGTCATAAGTACGGTTTAATAATGGCTTATCTGATTAACATTAAGCACTCGGTAAATACGGGTTCATTCACAGAGTAACTCAAGTGGAACATGCAATAACTATGGTTACGTAATTGGTTAATCGTACAACGAACCCGCAATCGACTTGCATTAACATATGTATTACATCAATATTCCATTTGTCTATTCACTGTCTGAAATTCATTTTTGTCAATTGGTCCATGCGTCTGATTTCAACAGTTTTAAGAATATATGTTTAAAAATCTACTAAATGAAGAAATTATCATCTTTTATATCGGAGTTCCGGTACATACATACATACAAAGATAATACTAACATGCTGAAGTCTTTTTGCAGACAAAATATGACAGCTATCAAAATGAAAAATGTAAAACGTGATTTTCAGTGTAAGGTCGGCATTCAGTTTATCGTATTTTAACGGCACTCTTCAGGCGTTACGTATTTCACTAAAGAAATATGCTTCTCAAAGATATAAACTGGTCCTCCTTCTTACGGTGGTTATTCAGCACCAAGGACAGGACTGATTTACTGTCACCAGAAAGCTGTTACTGTGTCGCTAGGAGAAGCATAGCGAAGGAGAAAAAGCTTAAATCTTTTAGATTTTGCCCAGACATGTTTTCACTGAAAGTTTGTTTGACTTTTGTTCAAAAAGAATCACATGGGGAACAGGGAAACCGAGTAATAGCAATACGTTTTAGCGCTGTTATTTGTCTGAAACTATCCGGGGAGGAGACTATTTGCACAGGTGACATGGTGGAACGTGAGATCCACACAAATTATAACTCCGAGATGTTCCGTAATATCGTCAGCGGGACCGGGAAGGCTCGCGGGAGTTTCTGCGGGTGGGCTCATTACCCATGCCGAGAGATCCTTTATGAGCAACCCGGTCCCCACGAGAGCAAGCCGAGCCCGATGATTAACTACGCCGTCGACAGCATAAGGGGAAGGGGCTATGGGGATCACATTAGGTAGGGCCCACTCCCACCTATGTGTCCTTGACAATAGGCAAATTTGCTTTTCTCATCAGGCGGTAATTTGGGAGGTCTTTCCGTAATAAAGTATGGAAATGAGAGCATCGAAGCGCGAAAGGCTCAATTTGTCGTCTCCTGGGGATATATCGGCGCGCGCTGGCAAGTGTGGCATTCCTGGTAGCTTACGTAGCAGACTCTACGAGTTTTCGCTTTTAGTTATGTTTTTATGGCATACCAGTTCTGATTGTAATATGTAGATAAACATATAGATAAATTGTAATCGGTTGCGTGTGGGTAACAGACGGGCTCACAATGAGATTACAATGAGAACTTACATACACCGCCTAAACAGGGACATTATAACTAGATATAGTTTAGCTACCTCTTGTATACTTGTATAACCTTTTGTTATGAATTTCTGCTTATCCTGTTGTTTTGTGACAACATAAAAAAATGGCTACAATGTGAATTATCAAGCTGAACGTGGGGCTCAATAAACTCGAGTCAAACTCAAAAGAAATAACGATTCTGATAGCCTGCTATGGAATCTAATCCCTGGCGTTACAAGCCGTACAGAGAGAACCTCGCAGATATCATTTTTCAGCAAACGCATCAACATCCGGGACATTCGAGTTGTTCAAATCCATTCCATGCAAGGCCTATCAAGATGAGAATTGTGAACAAAACGAAGAGACATGCGGGTGTAAGATATGCTTGTTAGTTTATTTCATATCCTTCTTTTAGCGTAGGCTTATACATGTATCAACAATACTTAGATTTCATAGAGATATGTAGATGTATTCTTCAATCATACCTTTATTCACATCCATGTGTCATGCTGGATCGATCACAGTTGTAAATGGATGTGTTGAACGGAAAGGTCGAGGGGTCCTTTGTTGTTTCCGACACCTGTTTGGCGTGAACAATGGATGATTGTTTGGCGGGTGAAATGAGATGATGGATAGCGATGTGTGGAGTGATGGTTCAGGACAAGTATCACGTATTTCGGAATGAACTACTGTGTGTTATTCGTGCCATCTTAAGTACATAGCTGTCAACCGTCTCCCGAGACAAGAGCCGAAGAGTATTTCGTTTTGTAAAATTATCACAGGAAATATTCCGTTGATGATTATAATTTTAATCGTGTTGATATAACATCTATCTAAAAAAATGATTTCTTAAGTTCCAAAGCTCTTAAATCGACAAGAATAACCATTTTAGCTAACCATAAATAAACTATCTAACCAGATATTTGAATGGTGACGCTACAATTTTTTCCGGTGTGATTATGAATTTTCATGGCACAAAATTATTGAGTGTAGGTTGTAAACACTGGGGCTCATTATGAAACTATGATGAAGTCATTGCTCTTAAAGATATCTTATTTATGTTATGTCAGAGGTATGTGCAGTATGATATTAGAGTGTTTCATGGTGCTGTGTGCTCCAGTCAAAATATCGAGTGAATAAATATTGCGTTGAAAAGACGCCCATTCAGACGGTTCTCCCCAGTTTCCAGGTCACGCCCTTCTACACAATACAGCCGGAAGTTAGCACTATACCCGGGTCGCTTCCGTGCCTGAACTGATGTACATTAGGACGGAGATTACAGGGCGTTTCCCCGCCAGGCATCTTTCCATACAAGCGAAATCACACTCCAGTGCAGCAGTCATCCCCTATCAGGAGCCCGCGCCCATTCAGCGGCGCCGGGAAGATTGCGCCCGGCGGCGGGGAGGGTCGCCCTGTCTCTCCGAGACCGTAAAGCCGTCGCCTCGGTCCTGGGAGACGTGACCGGGGAGGCAGCCGGAGCAATAACCTGCCCGTGTAACGGTGCTAATAACGCTGGGTTTTAGTGCAGCGTCCGTTAGTGGCAGGAAATACGTATACGGTAGTAAAGTTTGTGGCCATTTTCGTATAGCCGTCTATGTCTTGATCCTACTATGTCGAAGAAAATGTGTTCCGCAAGTTACTTATCACTTAGTACATCTTAAAATGTTAAGATTCTTCCTTTAGAACTTTGGAAAAAGAGCATCTCAGAATTTTTCACCTTAGGTCTTATGATCCGGGAGCATTTGGAGTCAGGAATTGATAAGACTATGTGTACAGTATAAGTACCATTGTCATCTAGCTTCTGTTTCTCGAAAGTAACCGGATTCCAAGACAAGGCTACTGGAAATACATCTAAATTTATATTACCTTCGTTTGTCGTTCGTGACAATGACAACACATATATGGTACAGAATGATAAAGAAATGGCAGGTTCATGACATATTAAAAATGTGAGGTACGCACAGACAGGCAGACAAACACACACACGCACACATGTACGCACACATGCACGCACCAATGCATGCAGCTACCTATATGAGTATACGCACACACACAAAACACACACACACAAACACCCCCGCGCGGGCGCATGTACTATATGTACATGTACACAATATATAATAATAACACAGTGACATAGAAAATGGAGTTTTCTTGCAGTTCAAATCACGTAAAGATAATGCATAAATGTGATTACCCGTTCACCCAATCGCGCCGTTTTCATTCCCCATTAAGTTCTCATTATGATTTCATAAGGAGATGAATACGAAGCAATATGAAGCAAGAGTTCCGTTAAATTGTCTTCACGAGGAGTAATGTAAACCTTATCGCGGGGAAAAAAGATCGGAGAACATGTCATGGATGTATATCGTCGTCTTCATCTAGCTATGCATTCTAACGCAAAATGATTATAAAAAGCACCCAAAGGATCATGACATGAAGCAGAATGAGAGCAGGAAAACGGTTGTTGACTTAGTGTCCAGTGGGAATATGCAAAATACTCTCTCCCCAAATGAAAAGATCTATCTTTTAAAAGAATTTGGAAAAAAACGCGTCCAAAAACTGAAAGACAACTGTGCAACCTCTCTAGCTCATGTATTGACAAAAGCAGACATTTTGTGTGTAACCATTTCATGCTAGCAGAGTTATGTTTCTGATACTGGAATATTGCAAAATCTGCATGTAATAAGTCCCACTGTTTTAGGATCATTTGATTTGGTTCCAACCTTATTCCCTTGTGGGATGTCAAACCCTCTACCCTATTCCCTGATGTGATCACATAAGGGCTGTCAACGCCTTACCTTATTCACGGGTGTCCCCTGCTGTCATCACTTCTGTACTCACCTGTCCCCAGGTGGTCTAATTAGATAACTTTCAGATTCGATTTCAAAGGTTACTCTACATCATCCTGACATTCCGATAGGTCCTTAATGCCAGGTCTGGCTGAGATCCAGATGCTACACGCAAATTTGTTTAGGTTTTCAACATTAAGTACGTCAATAATACTTTCCATGAGATGTGAAAAGGAGCAATAGTATGAAGAAAGTATTCTCTGCGAAATTGAGACAGCTACAAAGATGAAAATTTTACATCTGAAAAAACAAAAAAATGTGTATACAAATTCAGACCAATGTGGTTTTCAGTGTAAGGTTAACAATTATTACAATACAGTTATTAGTTATATATATCATGTATATTATTGATGGCACATATAAAAGTTTATTGTTAGCACGCATTTTACTGTAGAGAAATGCTTCGCAAAGCTATAGCTGGTCCTCCTTCACTCGACTGTTTCTTACGTTGGGGTTTCAGCACCAAGGAGAGGGCGGGGTTTTGGGGCAGCATATGATGAGCGTTCTTAAAAGGATATATTCATACCTCAAACAATGACCTTTGTTACACGCAATTTCAGTGATAACTGTACAATAGACGAAATTTTCGTAGGCTTTCATCAGGAAAGCCACGACTGCTTTGTCACGAATTTGCCAGCATGTACAAAGATTTCTAAAGAACTGCGTTTTAAAGATATTTTACAAGGTGGATTCGGAAACAGGGTAGCATTCTCTGTTACAATATTAAAAACAGGTAACGAGGCTTCCTGTAGTAAGTGTGTTAGACAGGTGTGACATATCTTTGACCCGCTAGTGTTTGTAATAACGCCGGGAATAGAAAGACATTTTGTTTGACACAGAAAAATGTCGGCCCTGGCAACCTGGCAACCCCGAAACGGTCACACAATTTTTCCGCGTCTTTCGCCTGACCTTATCCCCAAATATGGGCATTCATAAAACTGCAATTTTCGCTCAATATTTTCGGCAATTGACACATTACCTTGACCTGTTTGTCATGATTGAGTGCTGAGTATGTATGGTGAACATTTGTTCAGAGAGTGGTTGTTTTTTGTCTTTTATATACCAGCTGTTGATGAGCATTTACCCTGGTATATTTCTGGCATACATCAGATATGTTTCCATTTATGTACAACGAAAACAGGATTTAAGAACTGAATGTTTGCTTTCGAACTATGTTAGGAATTTCAGCATGATTTTAGTTAGTTTAAACATATCAACAACACTTTACAAAGCTTACGTATTTTTTTAGGATATAACAATTATGAACATGGTAGTTATCAAGGAATATAATTGTTATGTTTTTGTGGAAACGAAAAATATTCCAACATCTCACGTTTATTCGTAAAAGATATAGTTTCATCAGGATGTGTACTCAATTGAACATAACAGAACGTATGCACACAACCTAATTTTCTGACATAAAACGTTCTGACAGTCTTTTCTGCTTTATTTCTCAGTGAAAATTTAATTTTCTGTTTAAGTACTGATGAAAACAGAAGAGAAGAATGTCGAAACGTTTTTATTTCAAACAAAAGATTGCACACAGAAGAAAATTATATTCAATCCCATTTTCATGTTCTGTACCGACCGCTAGTTCCTTAAATTTTAATGTTGAGGAAACAAAGGCGCAGCGTACTAGTTAGAATTCTCCCTTGCCACCTTCCTAACTTAAATCTCAAGAGATCTGTCGCAAGTCGTCAGAGAAGGAATGAGTGAGTTATCGCCTGGTGCAAGAACGGGAAGTACTCAAACTCCCAGGGGTGAGAGAAATGCTAGTGCAGGGCCGCGTGCAGCAGCGCAAGCCTGGAGGCCCGCGAAGGGGAAAATATGCGGCAGAACTATATGTTGTGATTTTCAGCTGAAGACAACATCATTTAATTAAAGGATGTAATTAGATAGATATGACTACCAGATGAAGTGATACACGAATGAAAAATTCCTTCGGATGTTTCAGGAAACGTGATCATCACCATCATATACTATATGAATATAATATGCGGCATGACGTTATGTTGTGATTCTCAGAACATCTTTCGAATTCTTTGAAAAGCACATCTTTTTAAAGAACACAATCAGATACATGTGACTACTAGGTACGTTGATAGCTTGAATGACACATTCCTTCGAATGTTTCAGAAAACATTTCGTTCTCAATGTCATCATATTGACCCCTACTTTCCATGTTCGTTGATCAGACATTTTCTAACTACTGTGGCCGGTCTTCGCATGAAATGCAACACTAGAAGGAACCATATTTGCTGACTGGTTGGTTAGTAATTGACCCGTTGTTTTGTGTCTACTGTGCTGGAATGAATCTTTCCTGATTATAGAAAAGCAACGAAATACACCGTTTGTTTATCTACCATATAAAAGAGCTCTCGTAGTAGAGAAACTGTCGACCCGATAGCAATGTTGTTGACCATAAAATGGCAGACATGTGAAGTCGCGACAACATAAGGAGGACTCATTGCTAAAACAACAAGCATATCATAAGAAAGACACCTAGTTTTGTCTTCAAACCTAAAGCACAAAATGCCTATTTTATAAGAACTAATACATCGAATAGAAAAATATGCTAGAATGGAGAAAGAAAAAACTTGTAAACGAAAGCAGATACAAAGGTAAGATAGAGCTCAGAGGCAACAACATAGGCCTGGCCATTCTGATATCACGGCGTTGAAATATCAATATTTCATACGCTGGAAAATTCGCCTATTGTACTGGATGATGAAATAAAAATATATACTTTAGAACAATCTGACGGATATTTATTTCGTTGCAATGTTATTGTTCTCTTAACTTACATCATATGACGTATTTTGCTCCATATCAAGGTGCCCTTCCGTATCACAACGATGTATTCGAGGGCATCAAAAGATGGGTGAAACAGATAAAAGCGAAAAGCACTCTAGTTTCTGCTCTAAGTGCACCGAAAATAGCAGTATCTTTTTCGTATTTATCCCGGCAAAGACAAAAAATGACGTGTGCAAATGGCGATACCCGAATGGAGTGGAGGCCAACACAGCTCTTGTAGACCGCGATACATAGAATGTCATAGGCACTGCAACTAAATATTTAGCCACTGTAAATGTGCTATATTATACTTGAAGCAAGAGCCACCATTAGGAGAATCGCCAGTGTTTAGCTGAGACGTCTGACACATGTTTGGATGGGTTTGCTCCTGTTCGCATCAGTATCGATAACGGTAGTACGAATATGGCGATTGAACGCAGAGCTTTTTTTCTTGACGCTAACTGTCAGTCGCAGGCAAAACGAAATGTTTGTGATTGTCCATTTTTGCACATCCCTGGGTTATAATACTTAACGAAATACACTTTCTTTACACAAGTACAGAAGAGAACGTTAGACTGCGGCGGATATGCTGCCAACTAAACTCAGTTCTTCTGTTTCACATCTTAGTAGGTTGAAAGAAGAAGGCGACAATGCGTTGGTAGCATGTAATCACGTTTACTTTTGATGAGTGTCCATAGTTGCATCCTGTACAGACGAGATACTGCACAGACAGGTGTAACGGGTTATGTTATGGGACACTTAACAGGTTTTTAAGGTTGCTGCAAGTAATTTGTTCCACAAAGCATGACCAACCTCATGGTCTTGTAGTAGAGATATTTCTTTTACTCAATGTTTTAAGAACATAGGCACATTACGGTTGGTACTACTCTTGAAATTCGAGGCTTCTTTAACAAGTACCAAAGAGTTCTATTTCCTTTAAACTCACAGATAGGACAAACATAAAAGGTGCATGCAGGATAGTTCCATTACCATTACGATTCTAATACTCATTTTAGAGAATTTAGAAAATGCGAACCCTTTGTTACGTTCTTTGTGTGGGCATTTTTCCATAGATCTGCTCCGATTCGTGTTCTATTTTCCATAGATATAGCCTGACATGCTATATGTGCTATATGTGTTAATATGTGTATGGCAAATGATGTATGTCTACAAAGCATGCACACGACATAGATGTATTGTCGTCAACGTTTTTTTTTCTTTGTTGCGATTTATGCAAGTTTCTGTATATTTTACTACATTATAAAGGTTTATACGGGTATTGTATTTTGTAGAACGATAAGATATAACAATTAACATGAGGCATATCCAACACCTTGCAGACATGTTTATACTAGCATCTGTTTAATAAAACAAAACCGACCTATGCATGAGATATACGATGTCCTAACGAACAGTGCTTGTAGACAGCACCTAGCATAACATGTTGAACGCTGCAACGTAATTTAAACATTAAGCCACGGTAAATGTACGTTATACCATTTTCCACTAGGACGGCGCTCTCGCCGCGCTCTCTATGCGACCTAGAATTTTACAGATCGCTAAATGAATGGTATAGAAAAAAAACGATTTTTTTTACATTTTGTGTGCTTTGTTGTCCCCTCAGTCACACTTTTACAGACTGTATGATATACCCAGTACGAAATCAAAGGTTACACATATCCTATTTAGGTCGCAGTGAGAGCGCATCGCGATCGCCGTCTAGTGGAAACGTGGCCTTATTGATAACGCTAGACACCCAGACATTCATACTCGTATCTGTCTAATTACATGTTCAGCACCTGCGCGAAATCATTTCTCGCGGTTGTCAGCAACTTTCCCTCCCATTCTAGGCACGTTCAGGCGCAGCCTGTCAAATTAAACTCCTACAAGTGCGTGATTTTGTAGTCACATCGGGCACTTCCGTGCGCGAGTTTCGCACTAAAGCAGGAGACGACGGAGAGCATATAGAGAAGGGTCGCCTTATCTCACGTCGGGAATTTCTGTCTTATTTCACGGTGTTTTTGTCGGGTAATCTCGCCCCGTATCCCTAATGGGTAAACGTGCCTGGTAAACAGTCATGTCAGACATCAGCGGAAACGACTTCGTGACTGTACAACAATTCTACTCCTCTTTTCTCACAACGATTCCCTTAATTCTTTTGCTTTCCACTACACGGCGATCTTGCTGCGATCTTGCTGGGATCTAAATTGGACTTGTGTAACCCTTGATTTCATGATTGTAATACCATGGACAATGTAAAAGTGTGAATTAAAAAACAATTTAAAAAAATGTCAAATTTTAGGTCGCAGTGATGTCGCCGTCCTAGTGGAATGGGGGTGCTACATCTATGATCATGGCGTCAGCATTAATAAGATTGAGGGTGTTTATTTGAGTTACTTCGTGAAGTTGTAACATAAACAGTTTTATCATTGGACTGCCTTTATTAAGGTTTTATTATTGGATTTCTAAGGATTTGGAATGCTTTATTATTGCCCAGTCCCTTTTGTAGATATCATTGGAAAGTTCATGCACACGGCTAACAATAAAGTGAACCTGAGTGGCACTTATCCCAACCATGTCTGTCGCTATTCACTGATTCAAAGCGCATTTTGACAGCATGACATACAGACAGACATGTACACTAAGGCTCCCTTATTCATATTCCAGACTACCGTGTACAAAATCAGCAATATAGCTACAGGGAGCGGCGGTCACGACAGCGCATTTGGCCTTCCTATCCACCTATTGATCTGAGAGAGGTCTCGAGTTCGGTGTGATCCTCAGAGGCGACAGAAGGTCGGAACCTCACGCCCGTGTGCGCGATCCCTGCCCTGCTGGGGAAACCTTTCC
Source organism: Branchiostoma floridae (assembly GCF_000003815.2). Lineage (NCBI taxonomy): Eukaryota > Metazoa > Chordata > Leptocardii > Amphioxiformes > Branchiostomatidae > Branchiostoma > Branchiostoma floridae. The sequence goes on from NC_049982.1 coordinate 6,929,843, forward strand.
ATTTGGTGAAGAAACCGCGTTAAGTCTCAACTTTGGACGGCTGCATTTCTGCCGGCTTCGACACATAACGTATTTATGTTGTCTGGAAGTATGACTTGGCTGTAGGGGCTGTTCATCAACTTAAGCTGAGAATATTGCAGTGTCAGCCAGCTTGTATTCTATTGCATAAACAGGCTACGATATGGGCTCTCGTAGTAGTTTTCTTCTTATCGAGCTGAGTGAAAATGACATTTTAAGCTGATACTGCAGCAATTGCAAAGTAGTTACAAACATCTATTTCTACAACACCACATGCGTGTATTTTTGGAAAAAGGATCTAGTAGAGTTTGGTTTCTATTGACGCAGTTTGGTCTCTACTGACGTTTGATCTCACGCAAGTTAATCAAATTAATGCTTCCCTTGAAAGGTACTTTTGTCACCTAAGTTGTTTCATAACTGTACCTAAGTAACCTAAAATAGAACAGAATGATTAGGAAAGGTCTGGGATGTGCCGTCAGGTCTGGAATGTGCGTCTGTGATATCAGTTTGAAGAGTCCCCTATTTATCTTTTGTCGTTGAATATGGTCGGTATTTTCTTTCACACATCTGGCTGTATGGAATTATCGCTATCGTGACACCTGCGTGACACTTGTTAAAGGTAACAACAACTCTATCGTGACACCTGTATGACACCTGTTAGAGGTAACAACAACTCTATCGTGACACCAGTGTGACACCTGTTAGAGGTAACAACAACTCTATCGTGACACCTGTGTGACACCTGTTAGAGGAAACAGCTCTCCTGTGTGACACCTGCACACGGGAAACAGATCACTCTCGTTCTGTCCGTATGTTCCTCTGCCTTCCCTGTCGAAGCCGGCCATAAGTAATGAATGGTGCAACGATGGGATGGTCCGGCCCTGGTCAGAAATCCTTCAACACATGCAACAGAATAACGTGGGGCAATGCAATATTGTTTGCATCCTTTTCATGGTATTGACTTACTTGAACGCATAGAATGTTTATGCACGCGATTCAAGCAATAGATTGAACATGAATACAATACTTGTACAATATAGGTCTGGCTTGTATTTCTGCAATGTCTTTTGATCTATGCTGGTTCATTCAAAGCACATTTGTGCGCCTTGATGTATCGACAGTCAGACGTGCTCGCTAATTTGTATTTGAAAATACCGTGCAAAAAAGCAGCAATTCAGCGCGTTCTGATTAGTTGTTCGTGTTTTAATCATCGCTACAATTTCCTGTGAGGACATTATTGCTATTGCCGTCTATATTTGGGAAGTGTTGACGGTTCATTTTATTTTACATTTGGGAGCACGTGCAACTTTTAATGGACTCCTGCTGAGTCAAGCGGTGATTCACCACCCACCCACTCAATTCAAGTATTGAAAGCAAAGTTTCTTTCCTTTCTCTGGGAATTTAAACTTTCGACAGCTAAATCCTTGCTGACTTGCAATTTCAGGATATTGTCTTGTTGTCAGATTCGTTCGTGTTCACAAGAATTCGAATTCTACTTCAACCTAGTATTCTAATTGCGCGGGTTTCATTACAGTAGCAGGATCCCAGGTTGATGTTTGGTGTTGTGATCTAAGTAGTTTATACCTTCAAATTAGTCTTCAATCTCTTCATATAGAAAACAGTAAGAATAGTAATGTACAAGGATACTAATTTGAATCAAACAATAACATAGTCCCCTAGATTTCAACGCAAAGTCAAAATTAGTTCCCTGATACTGATAGAGTCCATTCCAAGACACCATGCGGATGTTTGTTGCCATTGTTTAGAATTGATTTTAAAGTTTTGTAATTATATGTCTAGGACATTTGATACTTCAGAAATATTTTTAACACTGTTTCAACTTTATAAATATTTCCCTGGTCCTGTAAAACTTTGGAAATATTCATGGTGTGGAATTGGATACTTCTAATGGTTTCTAAATAATGATAACAGCATTCTACCATTATTTACCATTTTCTACCATTTTTTGTAAATGGTTCGGTGGGCTGGGAAGATAGCAATTCACACATCCTTGCAAAGTATGGTTGGGTGCCATGCAACAATGGCCCACCACAAAGGATCCACCAGTGCCCAGCTGTGAAATCTAAAAATATACAGATGCAACAATAGGGCTTACTTTTATGAGGGCAATAAACTAATTTTACCATTTGGCCAGGTTTACCATTTTTTGTAAATATTTGTAAATGTGAAATAATCACAGAGAGGTTTCACAATTATTCTAAATAAAGATATTTTTGTACAGTTACTTTCAAAATGTTTCTAAAATATTCAAAGAAATTCAAATAAATGAGTATTTTCTTAGTCAATTTTTTGAAAATAATTTAATTATTGTGGCTCAGATATTCTTTTATTCAAAACAATTCAGACTAATTATAAATATCGCCTAAAAACCCTCATGGTGTCTTGGAATGGACTCTAGAACAAGAATATGTACGCACACACGCGTCTCATATTTTGTGTTTTAGATGTACAAATCTACACGCTTTGTTTTTGTAAATTTTAGTTATGAATTGTTATTACTTTAATTCATAGTACAAGACGCTCACAGGTGTCTACGGAAATCGTGAATTAAGCGTGTACAACATTAATACATACTCAACGGATCTAGTACGTACATGACACTAGAAGAGAATTTCTAGCAAATCTTGTGCAAAAAAGGCAACGTTATCTAGAAAATAGTTCTTTTCAAAGTTATTGTTGTGCTAAAATCACCCGTTATCCGCCCCCTAAACAAGTCCTTTTCAAGTGACGTCAATTTTGCGTGCGAGCTAACATTCGGAGACCGCTACCTGCGGTGTCAAGTTACAATGGCGACGATCTCCAGTCTTTAGTCTCACCGTGAACAGGTTTATGCCATGACGTCAACTTCGTCAAAGCAAAATGCAATAAAATATATATACTACTACATGTATTAGTAGCATTTTAGTTCTTTTTGGAATTTGTGGTCCAGATTAAGCTCACTATGAAGCATGCATTTGTTGAATAAACCAATCGGAAATAAACAGACAACAGCTTATAGCAGATACTAGTCTTGTTTGCATTTCCACCTACATGTATGCAGTGTATCCGGTATATCCGATTACAATATCAAAATTTTCTCTCAATGTTGACGAAATGCATTCCTGTTCTATGACGTGCAAGTTTTCTTATGTAATTCTTACGTCACCAACGGTCTGGTATTACTTTCAGCACAAAACAGCGGAGATATTTACAGATATCATTTTTGAGTGCTCGACTATCATGATGTAAGGCTTGTTGAATTCTTGCCAAAATTCATGTGAATTCTTGACAGATATCATATATATTGCTGATGATAATGACTTTCCTCTGTTACTGCCGTTGATTGTGTTTTAAGATGTAAACATGCAAAATGTTTTGTATCATTGAATGTATATAGCTGTGTGGAAATACTTGGAGTAACTGGAATAGAGTATTGTATGGCTGTATGTTGAGAGGCTTCATTGTCATTTCAAAATGTGATACGTGTACATTCTTTACCACATGCCAACGGGTGTTTTCACAGCTGATTTGCATCTAAAGATCAGAGGATCTGTAAAGAATTCCTACCTGGACCGAATCCCTCCATTTCTATCGGAACATTGGGCACTTACATAATACATATTATATAGCGTTTCTTCATGCATCTCGGTCCACCGCAAAGGCTTTTCGTTTCGTTCCATTCGTGGCCCCTTTTCGCAGAACTACATCTGCAGCTTACTGCTGTGTTGTATGAAAACGATCACCAGCCATCGTCATAATGTTTATAACTAACATACAACTGTCTGACCGTTTCAGGGCGTTTAAGAAAGACACGGACGAGAAGGGGCTGGTGACGCATGATGAGGCCCAGGCTCAGCACGAGGAGGACCACCCGGAGCTGGCCGCCCTGCCGCCGGGGGAGGACGAGAAGCGGCCCGGCCTCTGCGACCGGACTCCCTGCGCCAACTTAACGAAACGATATCAGGTACACTACTTATTATAATAACTTGATATACCACAAGAAAAACATGCAAAACATAATACAAAGGTGTTGTGTTTACGTAAAATGAACGTATACATTTGTTTCCAACGAAACAATACACGAAGAGTTTTTTTATCTGTACATTTTGTCTTATGATTGTGCATGTTTCTTTTGATCTGTTATCTATACGTATGTATATATCTGCGACCGGACTCCCTGCGCCAACTTAACGAAACGCTATCAGGTACATCTGTGCAGATTAGTCGTCCAGGATGTAGTTGAAACATGCAGTTAAATCAATTCTTATTGCTGGATACATATGTATAAAATTTAATTATTTATTTATTTACATCAGGTACAATACTGAAATTTGAAAGACACGCAAAACACAATGCAGTGGTGTTCTGTTAACGTAAAATGAACTTTGTTTCAAACGAACCAATATGAGGATTTGTTCTCAAGTCTTTAGTTTTTTATCTGTACATTTGTGTTATGATATACAATGTACATATGTCTGTATCGTATGTGTATGTTTTATTGTTCGAACTTCAAAACCCTTGAGGACTATTCCTAAATAGGGCTAAAGGATATAGTAATAAAGGTATGAAGTAGATGCTTTTGAATAGTTCGCGTTGACCACGGAAACAAGAATGCAATACAACAGTGTGAACGTAAATGCCTTTTGTCTGATTCCAAACCGTGGTTTAAATTCACCATGCATTGTATCTTTCGAAAAGAATCACTATGATGGAATTTTCCTCGGTACATTAAACATGTATGTGTTGCATATATCATTCTTGTTCCGATTAATGTAGACGATTCTGTAAGCCAGGATAAGGTGTAAAAGCTGAACGCAGAAGAAGATTGTTCACCATTGCAAGTGCGCATGTTCAGTGCCATGAATTGTGGGTAATACTAGTATGTGAAAGGTGAAGACCCCTGAGACATAAACAAAATACGCACGGACATTTCAAACAAAATCGAGACAATGATCGAGAAAATAACTGTTTACAAGTTAGGGGCCTTTACCTTAGACCCACACTCTCTGTCGTTGCACATGTGTTATGTGGAATGGTGACCGCACTCTTTCATTTTCTCAAGCTAATTGCAGCAGTAAATCCGACAAATAAGAACATTTTAGGTACAATTCTGTCCACAATTAATATTCGCCTGTCGTGATGTCTTTTTTATTTCACTCCACAGATCGCAATTCTGTCGTGTATTGGGTTCATAATTTCGTTCGGGATTCGTTGTAACATGGGCGTGGCAGTGGTGGACATGACCAATAACGTCACAGTGCACGTGGGAGAAGGGGAGAAGCCGCACATCCAGGTGAGGGTGACCTCTGACCTCGTCGCCATCTTGGTTTGGGCAGCCATCTTAGTTTATGATCAGAAAAACGATTCAGTGCCCTAAATTCTAGCTATAGCTGTCCAAAACATATTCTTTGTCACTGAAATTGTTGGTGTAATAAAATCTTTTTTATATAAAAACTTCATGATATATATTGCTGATATATGGAAGTGTGTTTGAACCAAACTATGTAATAATGTTTAATTTTCCAGTAAAAATAACACATGCAGTTTTGGAGAAACCTTGTAGAGGGAAAGTATTAAACGTCATAGTGAAAATATTTCTATACAACGATAAGAAGAAAAAATTACAATTTACAATTGAATCAACAAATCAGGCTATGTTTATATCTCATATTCAAGTGTGACCCGACACATTGAAGTACAATTTTGTTTAGTGCACCTGTAGATAAAGTTCTTTGTTGTGTGTAATATTTCACATTGTGCTACAGTGTAGAAAGCTATGATAGATCCGTCCTAATTTGTACCTATGTAACATACGCGGTATCACCTTGTTCTCCCCTCCAGAGGGCCGAGTTCCACTGGACACCTGAAGCCATCGGCATCATCCACGGCTCCTTCTTCTGGGGATACATCGTCACTCAGATTCCTGGTGGTTACCTAGCGACCAGGTTTCCCGCCAACAGGTAGGACCCGTTGCTAAGCAACGCCGCCATGCTCGTATGAACATGTTAAGCCATGTGTCGTCCCTTCTTGTTTACGATTGGAATTATCGTCTTTAGTCAGAAGATACTTATGTCACACCGCGAGGCAAGAAAGCAGACTGCTTCTATTGGCAGGCCAAAGATCCCCTTTCCACTAGACGGCGATCGCGCTGCGCTCTAACTGCGACCTAAATAGAATATGTGAAACCTTCCATTTTCACTAAGTATATTATACAAAACGTAAAAGTATGACTGAAAGGACAACAAAACACAAAAAGTGTAAAAGGATTCGTCTCTTTTCTAAATAATTCGTTGAGCGATATGTCAAATTTTAGGTCGCAGAGAGATCGCGACGAGAGCGCCATCCTAGTAGAAAGGGGGTATAAGATACTTATGTCAGACCGCGAGGCAAGAAAGCAGACTGCCCTAATGCTTCCATTGGCAGGCCGAACCATGTCTTCCAGGACCAGGTCGTCCTTGCCGAACTATGGACACCGTTACTCATGACACGAAGTGACCTAAAACTGCCACTTCAAGCCGGGGGACAGTTGTAAAAATCAGAGTGACGCATGACATGCTTCTCCGTGGATGACACATCACTGCAGTGCGATGGGTTAGATTTTTAAACTAGCCGGTATGAAAGCAGCAAGCTTAACAATAGTGCAGTCTATAAAGTTTTGTCTTAGTTCATCATACGAATGATTTGGAGGTTCCTTAATATCTTTAATTCAACAATTTTTTAACTAGCCGGAATGAAAGCAGCAGGCATACTAACAATGTATTTTATCAAGTACTTTTCTTTAAAAAAACATGGGAGTTGATTGTTTTATATCTTTAAATAGATTTTTTTTACTTATCGGAATTATGAAAGCAGCAGACGTGATGTTGATTAATGTTTTCTATTAATATTTTTCTTTAGGAATCATAAAAAAATAATACATGTAATTTCTCATGTTGGCAGATGTCATTGTTGCGACATAATGTTGTTGTGAAAAACAGTCTGGCGACATCTAAAACCTTTTGTGATTATGCTGTCATATCTATGAACAAAGACATGGCGGTAGTTCTGAAGGAACAAAGAAAATCGTTCATTTGTTCGATATAAAAGTGTATAGTCTAGAACAGAAACGTTCCATATTTATTGCGCATATGCATAACTGAGTTTTCAAATTGAGTTGAGATAGACAAAAGAAATGCACCACACGGCAGTAATCTTTTATTACAGACAAAATTCATCGAGTTTTCCTTCTTTTCATCGAATTTTTCCATATTTTTCCGTTTGAAATATGGCAAAATATCGATTTCAAAGATTCTGTCCCCAGTTTCATTACTAGGCCACATACAAAAATGATTTTTCTACTGTTTTATCAGATTGTATGAAAGGCAGCGGGTGTTCACGGATAGCGCAGAAGTTAAAGAAGACAGCAATTTGCTAAATGTATCTCGGTCTACAATAATATTTTCTACATTCAGTTTGGTCCTAATTTACGTGACTATTTTGTACATTACATATGTAGTTTGATATATCTAACGCTACTCCTATAGTGCTAACCCTTGACGTTTTTTAAGATACACGACAATGAACGATAAGAGCAAGATATTCTGCATTTGTGAGCTGCTAAAAATCACCTGTATCAAGCCATCAACATCTCACTCAGTTGGTCCAATCTGGAGGACTCCAGTGGATAGTTTTACGTTGTATAACGTGGTAATATTGACGTGGGTGTGGCGGGTCATTGGCCACGAGGGGCCACACTACAGGATGTGTGCACCAGTTCTCGATATGGACTCAATTAGCATTTGGGGAGCAGCAGCAGCCTTTTGTGTGCAGTGGCGGAGAGACGGGACGTCCCCTTCGGGAATTCGACGGGAAATTATGCTCGTAACAAATCATCGTTAATTTGCTCGAAGTTTATTTTTCAACCTTCATTAGCAAAACATGGTGGTGGTACACCCAAGTCGTTGACTAATTTTCATGCCGCCATCATAACGAAATAAAATACATAAATGTACAACAAGAAGGCCAATTCATACAAATATTCAGAGCAACGAAATTAACAAAGCTGCTCAAAGTTCAATACGAAATTCAACGGTTGGATTTTCAAAAGAGAGCAAACGAACGCTTCGTCTTCCTGACCAGAGGAAGATCCGTGAAATATGCATGTATATTTTTGTAACCGTAGGATTTGAGTTTTTATTCCGCTTTAATGTCAAGCTCAGCGGAGAGAAATTCTGCGGCACTTTTGATGAATGATTCAAGGCCGCGGCAATATTCCTTCTTCCGGAGAAGTCGGCCTGTCGGCGATATTAAAACCGAACGGATTCAGCGAGTTTGACGCCTCAATCTATCATCGCTGGTCCTGAGTACGCACAGGTCTGACAAGAAAACTCCCGCCGGCTGGAAATTTGCGGGCGTTTTGATGTGGGAGATAGCAAGAGTTATACTCCCCTCCGACTGGGATATTCTCTGAAATCCGCAATAGATTTGTCTCTGCCAATATTGCAGTGATCTGGAGATTAAAGCTACCGTCATGTGCAGACAGTTACTCTTTCACGTGACGTCTGAAGAACTGCTGAGGACCAGATCTTGCACAAAGTTTTATACCATCAATCCGTTGGTGTTGTCGCATGTTGTGCTGTTCGGCGTGCCGTTGTGTTATGTTGTTATGCTGGGCGATGTGGCGTGGAGTTTTGTGTCTCACTGCACTTGGGGCACCGGGTACGGCACTGCGGGGTTCGGGAGATTACTCAACGAATTTCAGAGATAAAGAACGAATTTTCTTTACGTTTTGTGTCTTCTAAGTCATACTTTTACGTATTGCGCAATTTTTAAATTATAAAAAATCAGTGAAAATAACACAACGGTGAACGAACTCCGCAGTGTCGCATGTGCCCCAAGTGCAGTGAGATACCACCTTAACTGGACTGCGGCAAGTTGGTGGCGTTGATGCGTTCTAGATTGAATTTGTGTTACCCTTTGACTTTATGATATGGAACATCATGCAAAACATCATGTATGACTGAAAGACAGCAAAACACACAAAGATGAGAAATATTCGTTTTTATCGATGAAACTCGTTGAGTGCTCTGTCAAAAAAAGCTCCAAGATTCCAATATAGCATTTTGCGATAGCTTACCCCCAAAAATTGTTACGTAAGAAGTAATCTAAAAGTCGTGATATTGAAGCTTTTCAAAGAGATTGGCGCGGTGTTCTCACTTGACCTGGCTGGCAGGAGAAGGTAAGACCGGGTCTGCGGAAAGTACGAGCCGAATTTCCCCTAAGTCCGGATAACCCCGCGATATTTCACCCTCTCCAAACTACCCAACAACGCGCCAATAATCGGTACCATCACCTTTTGATCCCCGCCGTCCAACAAAAGCCCCATAAATCGAGTTAATGGATCCTGGGCAGCGATGCGGCGGCCGAGCGCGCCCCTGCCCCAGCCCTCTTCTGGCTGACTGACCGACGCACAGACCCGCCCCCGCACAGGCGAGCTGACGGTTAGGTTACATGATAGAGTGGGCTGGACCGTTAGAAGTTCTTTCAGAACTTTCGAAACTTTTATACTCTCCTAGTAGAGGTTTAGGGGAAGATTGTGATTCCACTGATTTGCTCCAATTATGACCATCGCTGTAAGAAAACGGCACAATTAAACAAAAGCTCACAATCTTCCCATGTAACCTCTACTTGGAGAGTATAGAGATTTTGAGATCATCACACAAAGTTTCTGATGAGGGCATGGTAAAACGTGCGAGAAAAAAGAACGAAAGCTTACAAGATCCATTTCTTCAGCCTCAAGCTAGACAGCTTTGTGTAATCACTACCTCAGGAGAACGGATTCCAACTTCGGCTCATCATCAATATCACTATGTTCGTATCCCTTCTCTTGTAATGGTCGAAGTGCATTGAAAGGAATGAAGATACTGCGGCTGTGGTTAGTGCGCATTGTGAAGTTGAAAGTTAGCTGCACCTTTGGGGTAATTGATCGCAAGTACAACGCACCGGTGTAAAAATGTATAAATAGCACAAACTGATTATCGACTTGGTGACCAGGATTTCTTTCTCCCTTAACAGTTATTTAGATTCTAACACATGCATTTTGTCTTGTATCCTCCCCTGTCGAAGTAAAGCTAACGTTCTAAGTCATACCACAATATCAACCAGGGCGATCGAAGAGCTTTCCACGAACTGTCAAACATACTGTCGTTATTATCGCGGATACTGATTTTGACCCGAGAAGTGCCTAAGCCGATAAGCACACGATTTGTTGCCTGGATTTCCTGGAAGAAAAACTCATTTTAGACATTTCTCATTTTGGTTACCGCTTCCGGCGATAAAGGTTTCATTGTGAGCGAAAAGTTGATAAGTATCTCGTTGAAGAAGACTAGTCTGACGTCACAAGAACGAGTTAAATAATGCCCTCGTTCAAGTGTTATGCCGAAGGTCCCCGTTTCACTAGACGGTGATCGCACTGCAACCTCCCTACGACCTTAACTGTTTTTGCAACCCATAGCTTGGTTTTATAACTGGAATATCATGCAAAATATAGGAGAGACAACAAAACATACAAATCGCTCATTCGCAGCAGGATAGCCGCCCCAGTGGAACGAGGGTGTAAAGATTTTTTGGTTGTGAGACAAAAGGTGATGACTCTAGCGTTAAAAAGGGCTGACGTCACAAGGTTGAGTTCAAATAGTGTCCTTATGCGATGGTGACGGCTAAATGTACGCACTTTATAAGTTAAGTACGACCGACGTCCAACGCTAGACTGATCTTCATCAACTTTGACCATCGAAGAGGAAATAAACAAGGCCATTAACAGAATAACCTGTGCCAAAGAACAGAAATAGAACTATGATTATTTCATGAAGGTCACATCGGAGGTCAGTAATGCGATGTGGCTGACGTCATGTTGCCCGGGAACCCAATAATCGCATCAACCAATCAGCGGCTTCCGATTGTGGTTCGAATTCCAGACTCGGAAGGCTCGTTGAATGGGGCCTCCGATGGGAAAATTCTTTACTACGCTCGTACTAAAGTTGTATCTTTTTCACCCATAACGTTAGATGTTTCTTGTTTTGTTGGCTAACTCTACTTCTGCAGTGTTATTTTAAACTGGCTTGATATCGATTACTAGAAGTTCAACTATGATTTCGTTCCAGGAATACTTACTCTTATTTTGGACTTCACCGCTTTTGCACTTACTAAAGTATGTCAGTGGTCAACACTCAGTGGTATTCCCTTTAAACTTAGACTGACAAACAATAATACGGCTAACTTCCAAAGATTAATTAACAAAGATCATCAAATCAACAGTCACACACATTCAAATGTCCCGATGCGGCCGCCGCTTAAGGTGTTATCTAACTGCACTTGTGAAACCGGTTGGGCACTGCGGTGTTGGAAAGATATCCAACGAATTTCAGAGATAAAGAACGAATTTTCTTACGTTTGGTGTATTTTGTTGTCTTTAAAATCATACTTTTACGTATAACGTAATATCTATATTATAAACAATCGGCAAAAATTCCACTCAGTGCCGCAGTGAATGTCAGAATGAACCGCGCAGTGCTGCAAAAGGGGCCCTGCCCTGGCTCTCATATTCCCGACGGCGCCTCCCGCCCGTTCGATTTCCCCCCTCTCATCTCGCTGTGATCTTGGAGAGGAAAATCGAAGCTCCTGCTGACCTGGATCGATGCGCATTTTAAGAGCTCATCACGGGAAATCCTGGAGGACATGGCGGGCAGATCCAGAGCCGTTAGACAACCCGATAAGTTGAAGTTGAAGGCGAAAATGACGCCGAAGACGAAAAAAATCGAGACTTCGATCGTTTTCTGGAATTGTGATTTGGTGTAGATAGCGGTCTGCGTGATTAATTGAGGATTATCGATGGGTGGAAAACACACAGACCCGCTGGCTTAATATGTGTTTCTGGCGCACAGACAATAAAGCTTATATCTGACAATTGCAAGAGCCACACAATATTAGTGGAGTCAAACGGAAGGGTCCTGTCATATCATCGATCATGTACCCCTGGGAAAGGCGTTTTACACGACCTTTCTAATTTCCTCTCTCAGGTGGAAATGAGTATGCCGCTTTGGTTAGAGACGTTCCTCGCGGAAATGTTGTTTAATGATAATAAATGGAGGTCCCGTGTTTGAGGATAGCCACACCTCGCGTGCCATCGGGATGCACACTTCTCCAAGCTGCTTTCGGTATTTTGTAACCTTACTGCTTATAAGGGAAAAATACATTCATATGGTATACAAACATGGTAATCTACAGCAAACAGATATTTTGAACAAGTTTTGCTTTGTTAGAATAATCGGTGCTTTTTATTTATACCGATTTTGTAAGTCATAAAGCCTATACTCGTAGTTCAGGCGTCCCTTGGGATATGGAATTCGAATGAATATCACTGGCAATGTGAAGACTCAAATTATTCAGAAATCTGTTGGTAAGAGTGAAAGTTGGCTTCTTGATACATTGAAGTCTTTAACAATATGGTCATTCTTTCTACTTCCGTGATTTCGATTAATTTGTTCGCTGCATTTGACTTTCTGCCCTCCTATTTCCACCTGAAACCATTTCAGTAGCATGCGACGCTTCTATTTCCATGTAAAGAAACTGTAATGTGACATAATAATTTAGATTAGCAAACGAATTTTTACCATTCCCACCATAATTTTATTCATTCTTGTGAATTATAAGCTTGCATTTGGTGCCCGTCATATTTTTTCCTTTAGACATCTGTGTATATCCTTACTGTTCCCAGCCTGTCCAAGATAGAGAACACTTAAGGTGCACTCTCACCGGACGTGGGGCACGCTTGCGGCATTGCTGGGTTCGGAAGATACTCAACGAATTTCAGGGATAAAGAACGAATTTTCTTACTTGTTGTGTATTTTGTCGTCTTCTTTGTCACACTTTTACATATTACGCAATATCTGAATAAAAAAATCGGAGAAAATAACATAACAGTGACGCAGTGAACGAACCCAGCAATGCCACAAGCGTGCCCCACGTCTGGTGAGAGTGCACCTTAATGGATAAAACCATACTATCAGTGGGATATGTGATGAATCATTTCAGATATCCAAAAGGATAGGAACTAGCCTACACCAGGCCTTCCTACGGGGTCTAAAGATCTCAAAATGTCTCCCCCCAAAAAATCGGAAAATTGGCCAGGGCAGGCAATCCTCGCTATGGTTAGCATTCCCCCTCCGGGGCCAGCCTAACCCTCTGGTAGCTCTTTGGTAACTTATCCTCCCTACAACTGCCAGGGTAGTCAGTCTGATGGAGACCAGATCTGAGCGAGCCTATTGTAGTGGGTGAATGGGGTGGGTGTTTTTAATACGAAGTTCGATGTATTTTTGCTGTTTCCGTTTCCGCAGGATATTCGGTCTGGCCGTCCTGTCCACCGGACTGGTTTCTGACATGAAGTTTATGTATTTCTACTGTTTTCGTTTTCGCTCTGGCCATCCTATCCACAGGGTTTTCGACATGAAGTTTTGATGTATTTCTGGTGTTTTCGTTTCCGCAGGATATTCGGTCTGGCCATCCTGTCCACAGCCTCGCTCAACATGCTCATCCCCGCCGCCGCCAAGGTGCACTACGGATGCGTCATCGCTGTCAGGATACTGCAAGGACTGGTGGAGGTGCGTCACACAACAAACAAACAAACAAACAAATAAACTTGAGGCAAAATATGGGATATTTTGAGATTGAAATAGTATAGCTTTTGAAGTATAATGGGTCTTTTTTGCATATGGGCCTGTGCTTTATTTTTTCTCTCAACATTTACTTGCAATCTTTGCTCGCTAGTATGACATCGCTGTCAGAATAGTGCAAGGGCTGGTGGAGGCGCGTCACACAGCAAACAAACAAACAAACAAGCTTGAGGCAAAATCTGTGGTAATTTTGGGATGAAAACAATGTATGAATTTTGAAGAAAAACGTTGCAAATGGTTCTACTTCGGCTTGCCTGCGCTTTATTTTCTTTTCCAAAATTTGCATGCAATCGTTGCTTGCTACTATGACGGCTCCTTCTTGGTAATAGAAGAAGAATTTTATTTGCTGAAATCATATCAATGAAGCGTAAACATGATACGTTATGGTTGGGCCTCTTTTTACCCAGAAAATTCGAGATATCTTCCAAACCAACTGAGAAGTCTATCTTTCACATATCGCATACAAAAGTACTATTTCATATCTAGATCGAAGACCACCTCAAGTTCATGTCTGTTGTTAGCAAACCAAGAAAAACTCTGCAATGAAGTAACTAATGAAGTAAAACTTAATGAGTCGTTTGAAACCTGCTCAGCTGACGCCGGACCGAAAGGTTCCCTGTCAGACATGCTTACCGTCAGGTTTACCCAGCGGCCTTTTCTCCCTTCAGTGATGACAGATGGGTTTAGCGATGATAAGCTACAACAGAACGCTAAGAACAAATAGTTCGGATAGCGCGTAGGCGGGGGTGTATGGTCTACTCGGTAATAACGCGTTATGGTTGCAGAGAGGAGAGGGGGAAATTGCAGCGCGCCGGCCTCTCGTAATGCTTGATGCTGCTCGAGGGTCGTAAGAAGCCCCCCGTTAATAACTGTTGGGGAGAGACGTGTGAGGAACGTGGGCGCGGCCATCTGTTCGGAAACTAGCTCGTTTGTATGTATGAGGCTGCTGTGTCACGATTCTCATCAGTCACAAGAGTTTTGAGCATTGTCTAAGGGCGCGGTCACACAAGTCGTGCGATCGTCGGACGATTTTGATGCCATAGAATTTCCAAGCAGGCCGTGACATAAACAACCACGACATGCATCCAAAACAGAATGCTGTGTAACAGTTGAACTTTGCAAGAGAAGTAATGATTGTCCTCCAAAATGCCCGAAGTTAGCGACCTATGTGACTTATACACATAAAAAGCTTCAGTGTGCACAAATTATGAACGGGCATTCGGTAGTATCTTATTTCATATATATCAGTATTAGGAATTTTCGGCTACTGCATTAACTCTATCAAATGTTCCTTTTCTTAATTGCAATCACCACACCTGAATTCGTATTCCACTGATAAAAAGCAGGGTATTAAAGGTAGAGATAAACACACACATGCACACACACACACACACACACACACACACACACACACACACACACACACACACACACACACACACACACACACTTCATCCGTTGGCGTCCAGAATGAAAATGAGATGACGCTTTTTGCTCTTAATCTATCTAGTAGGGATGTCCCTGTAGCTTAACTGGTAGTAGTCTCAAAGTTAAGCTTCTGGTTGTAAAAGGGCAATTGTACAGTTTTCCTCGGAAGGGAAATAGAATTAGAGTTCCGTGTCCTCGAAGGGGAAGGGCTAGCAACCAATAATTCACTCGGGTACATAGCTAGTAGCAACTGCACCCTGTAAATATACCCCGTTGTTGAAACAGCAAAGAAACTTGCTACTCTGTATCTGAGCCTTAGGTACTACGTATACACTACACGAACGAATCTGTCTATGGTCTAGCCACGCAAGAATGACGTCCTTTGTAAAACTTGCTTGTTGTTTGACAGCCTGTTCCCGTTGTTATAACTAAGATACACACGTGCCCAACAGCTAGGGACCTTTATGTAACAAGGATATTGAGATATTCATGAACGATAGGAAAGTAATTCGTCACTGTCGGAACAGGTACACTTAGGCAGTACCTCAGCACCATATGTCTGTCACTTTGTATCAATACGCGCCTCTGGCGCCCGCTTATCATCTCCACGTGAGTGTATTAGTCCGCGTACGCAGAAAATAACACGGTCAATTTGTTTTCCATGGACTGCAAACTTAGACAGACGTTCCAGGAAAACGGATTCTTTAGTAATGCTCTTGAAGGGCAATTTTGCAGTTGTTGCCGGAAACTAATGCGGCAATTATGTTCCGTGAAACGGAGATGACTAGCTGCAAGCTGTTCACTACTCATTCATCATTCTATAATTGTCGATGTCA